>NW_022692922.1:1060596-1069080 GCF_011630105.1 Anneissia japonica | reverse complement strand
TAGTTGTAACACTGTATAACCTTGTGTTGCTTGTGTTTTATTGTTGCTTCTGTAGTTGTAACACTGTATAACCTTGTGTTGCTTGTGTTTTATTGTTGCTTCTGTAGTTGTAACACTGTATAACCTTATGTTGCTTGTGTTTTAGTGTTGCTTCTGTAGTTGTAACACTGTATAACCTTGTGTTGCTTGCGTTTTTTTATGGGTTGTGGTACTAATCACCATAGTTGTTTGTGCTTTATAAATGAGCTACCAGTACTCAAATATGTGAAGAATCTGTAGAAAAAAGCACTAAAGCATTATAAATGTCAATATCTTGTGACAGGCTGTGTTGCAATTGGTCTTCTAATGTTATTGGCCTGTATAGTTTACAAACGATGGTATATTCAGGGAGTTTATTGGGTATGAATCACATCCCATAGACCTATTGTATATCATCCTTGTAAATTAGGCAATTTATATGAAGTGGCTACTTTTAATGCAACCTGGACAGTCATAATTGAGGTATAGAATGAATCACTTCCCCGAGACAATATTATCTTTCTACAATTTTTACCGTTGTATTAATCATTGGCTGCCTTATCAGGTAACGACTTGAAAATTGTCGTTTTGAATTTTCTTTGAAAATGCCCTCTAGTAAAACGCCGCTGTCCATCCATCAAGAATCCAAACAAAATCATAGTCACTATTGCATTCGGTCCATTAGAGATACAGCTACTTAGTTTAATTTATTAGCGCCATCACTATCATCACCATTCCTCCATCGTCGTCATAATCATCATGTCGTCGTCGTACGCGTCGTTACTAAATAACGCATGAAACCTTTGCATTTTTGTGTGGGGAAGGTTACAGGGAATATAATTGTCTTCCCGGGTATTGCCTAACTCAGCACATCATTTTCCAGAAAGAGCAACGCAGTGTTCGATATTTTCCAGCAAACAAGTTTATTGTATTGAACATGACATACAAATAAATTATTAAACATAAATACTGTATTGAAAAAGTACAAAAAAATCGTGCTATAGATAATCATTACTGCTATATTGTTGTAGGCTCTACCAAACTGATAATGTTCTTACTTTTTCGTTGCACATATATTATTAATAACTAGTAACATGTTTACATGAGCCCATGCGTTTAGACTAGACAATGGAAACCCATCGTGTTAATGTGACAGTCAATAGCTTACGGGACGCATCATCTATCCTGACTTAGAGTGGCAATGTCCCGGTGATGGTTCCGAAATCATTTAAAGTGACTAAATCAATCTTTGGATATGATCGAACATATTCATATTTCACACTAATAATTATCTAGTTATTATGCATGAGGCAGGCAACTTTACCCCTGATAGGGAATGTCGTGAACAAGCTGCAACGAGTTATGTTAAATTCAAAGTGCTGATAATATATCTATCATAGTTGATTTTGAAAGAAAGTGAATTCTTCGATCAAGCAGGCAGGTGTTACTATTTAGGCATGATCTTCGATTTTATTCGGCGTTTCTAACTACCAAAGTTACCTAAATAGGAGCACATTTTCACTACTCTTAACAAGTTTGCATTTCTCATTAGTGCGCCACCTCGCGACAAATTAGTAGGTACATTGACGTTCAGATACCGTTACATTTAGATAATTAATATACTAGAATATGTCTACATGTGGTTATGTTTATACTCATCACCGATCAACACTATACTGTTGATATTAGGCCTATACTGCATTCAGCGTGTTAGTAATTATGGCCTCGGCCCTAACATGGAAAGGTTACCGAACTACCAATAGTTCCATACTTCCAGACAGCAGGTTCTCTCTGCTCTTAGTTATTCGACCATCAGGAAAAACAAACATACGACATGCATCACAGATATCTTCCATCCCAAATTTTTTAGCTACCTTAAATATATTCACACAATCCCGAGCTACTAAGTTGATTTTACTTGTATAAAGAAAAGAAGCAAGTTTTCGGAAAACCTCCGGTTTTAATTTTGGAATATTTACTTCTAGAATACCGGCTCCATATTTTTCTGGTTCGAAGAGTTTCGCAAAAAATGGACTGAATGACTCGAGCATAATTCGATGACACATAAAAGTAGTCGTGTTGAACCGTACCATTACATCTGTAAAAAGTTCTTCGTTTCGAAGTCGGTTTAAACCGCGGAGTAATTTTTTAGCATGATTTGGATCAGAGAATGAGAATTCCTCAGTAATTGCGTTGCAGTCAGATATTAGCCGGTGATGTCCATTTCCGTTTTCTCCGTTTACTGTTAACAGACCATTCTCTTGGTTTGAACTTGCGCATGTTTTCCGTTTCCCATCCTTCTGTGCTTTATTGTTATTATTTTCGAAAACCATATCATCGGAATCACTTTCAGTGTGTACAGGTAATTTATCCGGTTTCGGATTTATTGAGTTCTCTCCCTGCAAACTACCCACGCTTATTGCACTATCGGATCGAAATCCCGAATCATAACTCCCGGGCGAAATTGTTCTCGGTGTATCTTCACATTTACATTTCGTTTCCGTCTGAGATGAGGCATCAACCATTGTAGGCTTTTGTGATACACCATCTTCTGGAACCGTAATTGAATTCAGAGTTTTCTTGTCGCGAACTTTAGCAGATCTTGCAGCTACTGATGTCGAATCTCTTCGCCGTTTTGAGCCTTCAAATTTACGATTGGTGGAAAAGTTTGTGTCCTTTTGTAGATTGCGTCCATTGCTGGATGTTGTAATGTCTTGTTTTGATGAGCTATTCAGACGGGAACTCGAGGATGTTCGTTGAAGAGCTGATTGCTTATTTTTTTCCATTGTGGCTTGTCGTGTAGAATCGTAAAGTTTTGTATTCGAAGACCACCTCTTTGGCTTATCATTTGCTGTTGTCGTAGCTAAGGTACTCTGTTTTGGGCGCGACAAATTGTTTAGCCGACTTGCCGACGCAGATCGCTTCTTCATCCGGACTTGAGAATTTTCTTTGTGAACGCTCAAATCTCTGTTTCTCTCTAACACTCTCCTTCCATCGGGCGTACGTGCCCTACTTCTGGTACTCTCCGACGACACATGACGAGATCGCGCCGTAGACCGTTTACGGTATCGCCCGAGGTGTTTCCGACAAGCATCGACAACCGAACTAAATTGTAGAATGCTTGCTGCTTCGTTCAGAGCTTGAATCTTTTTCTTGGGTATCGCTAACTCTGCGGTGTATGCGTAGTCTATCAGTGCGAATAGAACCTCTGGATCAATGCCGCTTAGTTCAATGTATTCAGTTCGAACCTTATGAGTTGAACTTGTCAGTATGTCAAAGAAGTAGCTACTGACAGCTGACAAGACAACTCGATGGCAATGAATCTCGAACGAATTAATCTTGATAATTAGATCTGTCCCTCTATGTTCATTCTTGCAAATTCTAAAAACTTCCAATACTTTGGTGGCATGGTCGATATTGACAAAATCCTCACCTAGGCAAGACGACGGCATTAGGAGGCGGTTTGAGGGGTTGGCCGACCTCCAAGCAGACTGTGGTGAATCTAGTGCAATCGAAGCGATTGAGTCAGGCGGCGAAACCGGCGATTCTTGAAGCGATATATCTGATGGATACTCCGAGGCGAGAGATAGCAATGTTGTTGAATCGTTTGCTGTCGTATCCTCTGCCGCCGAAGACTCACTTGTTGTCGACTCCATGGTGAAGCCTGTGACCTGCGCCCTTTCGCTGGTCTGAAAAATACAAAAAATAACACAAACCCTTAATTTTTATTTTAAATTGCCTCGATTTGAAATATTTTTGTAATAATATTCATGTTGACGATAATGAATTAATTATGATAATGATGTTATAATATACCGGTAGTGGATTTGTAACACATTCCTAATAAATATCCGAGAATGTGACACTTTTTTATTTATTTTTTTTTTCTCTTCAGCGCTACGATCTTGATCAGTGTTGCACAGTATATATGTATATGATAATGATAACAATGATAAATGATACTACGGTAACAATAATTTATAAGCATGAAGAGTCGAAATCATTTGCAGTGTCGTATGAGCACTATTATAATAACACATTAACAATGACACAGTTATCATTTTATCCTCCTTTATCGAGTACTATCGGCACATTATTGCCAAGTGGTAGTGAAGTTCTGGCTTAGTAGATGCTCGCCTACCAGCCTCATGGAAGGGCTGCATGCCTGTTACGATTGGACTTGTCGGAGAACAGCAGCTTTTTAGGTTCACCCAGTATAGATAATTATTTGTTTGTTTTAATGAATTCAAAATTTCACAAATTATCAAAAGACAACATATGTGTTATACTGTGATTTGATCATCACAAACTGTAGGATATAATAATTTGCACTACCAGCACATTATTATACATTTTATTACAGTAGCATAGGCCTATTATACTACATACATAATCAGTATGGTACAGACATATCTTACTGACGCATCGTGAATAAAATAAATATGTAAACTGCAACTACTGTACATAGCCTATTAATAGAGCGTACCTGACTCTTAATTTAACATAACGATCATAAGTAAAATATGCATTTTATTCTATTAATAATTGATAGAGTATACGAACCCAGATATCTAATTATCGAGTATGAACGTATATTGTTATGATCCAGCAAGAAGGTGATACATTGCTTGTCAAAACGATCGCACAGGATTTCATAAACGATAACAATTGATTTATCCACCTATAAAGTAATCTCTTCTCGATCATCAACCATCTCATCGCTAGGCCCTACTACAAGAAATTGCTACTAGACATGTTCAGGGAATGGATGACATCTGTAGTGACAATGCGTTGTAAAAAATAACTTACGGAAGGAAAACGACCACACAACGGAAACCACTCTCAACAGAGAATTTGAACAGGAGTTAAAAACGTCAACGAATGGTCATTACCGTGTGTAAATAGCTATACCATCCGTGCGTTGGTTTTGAATAATAAACGAATTATAATAATAATAGTAATATTAATAATAATATAATTATGCTGGGTAGGTAAATAATACAACTGGTATACCATCAGCAGATACATTAGTTAGACCAACTTTAAATACCTGTATTGATTATTATATTAGATAGTCTGCAAACACAAGGCGGTCATCTCGTGGTCACATTTGTTTGCCAGTACTTAATACTGTACTCTGGATATAAATATTACCTGCAGAGTGCATAGGCCTATGTATTTTCTAAAAATTTTAATCATTTTGTAAACCAAAAAATCAAACCACAGGCATTTTATGTCCACAAATGAATTACTATAGGCCAAACATGTATTTATTATGAATTATATATATATTGGAATAGGCTCTAGAATTATTTTTGATTTTTATAAATGCGCATAGGCTTCATCAAAGTCCTACATTCAACTGATTCAACATGTAAAATAGACCTATGATAAGTACTATAGCCCTATACACGATTTGGGTGCTAAAATTATCTTATAAGTATTCTCGATACAATATAACATGCCTGGCCAAGTGAAACTTGTCTTTAGAAAACAATATGTATTTTGCCGGCAATTTCCACAGCAAAGGATTTACTTAAACTATTCATGTATGGGTCTATGTTTACCTAATAAAAGCATAATGCTTTCATCGAAATTAAATTAACTGTCTTATGAAAACTAAGTGTAATACAAATTAGAGCAAAACAAACAGATATATGTTAAATGAACTGCAATTCCAAATATGTCAGCGGTGCGTATAGATTTACATGGTTCTGTTATCGAGTCTTCGAGTTCGCTGATTTCAAGGCATGTTAATTGGTAACCTTTTTATTATGCTTATTCTGGTTATCTATTTTAATTCCAGAGCCAGTTATTATAAATATATATGGGATGAGCCTGTCTTTTACATTGCAAGCCAAAGTAACAGTAAACATTGCAGATACCTATCCTCCCTACAGATAATAACATTTTCGTATGTGTTATTATGTTGATTTTATTGCTGATTTTCCAATATTAATATTTTCTCATATGTTGCCTAAAGTAAGGTAGCAATACGGCAGCTGCAGGCCTAGGCCTACATACAGTTTTATGTGATGACGATACAGTTAGATAGGCCTAACTGTACAGTCTCTATCAGTGCTCGTTTATACACCTACTAGGCCTAATAGGTACAAGTCGAAAACTAACAGCCCTACTACCTAAAGTATTTCTCATTTCCTGAACTCATACTGGTTGTGTCACCTCATTTTGTTTATCATTCTATTTCCATGAGATAAAATACATATCCTGCAGAATTCCAAATATTCTGGTAATGAATAGGTAGGCCTACTCTCGTGACTAGTCTCATAGGGCGGGCAGGCCTATGTGTGTGCATAGAGCAAAGATGTGTGGGTGTGTTTTGAATGTACTACGTGGCTATTATGTGGTGATGGTTAACAAATATTAAGTCAGAAAGAAGGGGAGGTCATGTCAACCCAAGGAAAAAAAAACATATGGGTATTTATAGGTCTGCTGTAGGCTACGTAAAAAACCGTCTAGACTGAACATTTGGTTAATAAATACACACACGATACTTTTGGCTGTTCATTCAATAACGTGTGAATTGAACAATAGTCTAAATAACCATAACGGCCTTAACAGTTGATAGGCGTACGATGGAAAAGCCTGGATGAGGAAGTAGGCAGTAAGTCTACTCAATATACAGTTTTGACTCATTGGGATACGCCGGTCAATATTTCCTTTTCAATGGCAAATATTGCTAATTGTGTTAGTTTCCTTTTATCAGTAACTCGATGTAGCTCACTTAAATTCTCTGAAAGTTAAGTGTAGGCCTATATATTGCGATTGTTTTTTTTTTTTTTGTTTTGTTTTTTGTTTTTTTTTTTTTCAGTTTTTTTTTTTTTTTTTTTTCAGTGGGCTTGACTATGCTATGATTTAATCTAATGACCGGGATATTGTTAATGTAAATCGCAAAGAAAATTTGGTATTACACGATTTTACCTGCTCCAATGAGTGTTAACACTGCTTTAAAAAAAACTAAATTTGTAAATAATCGTAATTATGGTGTTTTTTTTTTTACTCTCATCAGGGAGTTGTTATAGTGACTATAACACTATTCACTATAACACTATTCACTAGTCACTATAACAACTCCCTGCTCTCATTTATATTCATTATTATTATTACTCGCAAAAAGGCCGCCTTCGCTTACTGGGGTGGGTCCAGGTATTTGCAGGAGGGGGTGCAGAAAGAAGAAAACCCATGGATATTCATTCATTCACCTTTTATTATATTCGGAATTTCATTTCATACAAAAGAACAACGGTTAAACCAATACAAATATACAAAAAATATATATATATATATATATATATATATATATATATATATATAATGCCTATATAGATAACGTAAGTTTAAATGAATTGGGGAACTCCCATCTATCAAGAGACTTAAAGCCAACAATAATATTAGCCTTAAAATTGTTTTCATAAATGATCCTCACCCCTAAAGAAAAATAATCTGCTTTATTTACTTAATATCTGTAAATAATCATTCTGTGAAGTCAAGTCGAATTATAATTTTAGGTAGACCTTTGGAATAAAGAAGAACATGAGCTAATAATAATTTTTGGTTTATAATGTTAAAGCAAGTAAGATAGGCATACTGGTAAAGAATGTGGTAAAATGGCTTACACAATACATGGTAAAATGAGATGGATGTAGCACATTCATTATTCGTGTCGTTTTGACTTATTTTAAGACATTTAAAAGAATGGTACTACGATATATTTCTTCCATAGCTGTGCACGCGTCTGGACGGTAAATTTGCATTATTTTCTCCTTACTCAAATTTTAGTATATGAGTATTATTACTATTCTACTATCAACCCGATCGAAATTGTAATACCTAAACCTTAGACATTTTTTAATCTGCATGGTAATATTCCTTACTATACACAGCATTTCATGCAATACGGCATTATACTCAACACCCGGTTTCCATTAACGAGGAATATATAACGAGGAATCGATATCAAACTGCGATGCATACTAAATATAGTTGCGAGTTAAATTAATCACATTCATCATTGTCATTGCGGACGATTCGTGAATCCCTCCACGAGAAGTTATCTGAATTCCTAACCATGTGATGTACTTTGTCAAGAATCCGTATTAGTTCTACATGTCACCATGACAGTACAGTCAGTTGTGTACGCCTCACGTACTAGACGTGCATGCATGCAGATATGCATAAAAGAGGATGTGCATTTACGTCATAGCTAGCCAATTTAAAGGATGGATAGCTGAGGATATTTACTAGTTCGACATAACGCGCATCATGAAAATGAGCTTGGGATCCGCGTGGCGATCATTATTACGTAATCACGTTTTTCTTCTACACTATATCTGTTTTTGTTTATTATAGCCTTCTTATATACATTACATACGGTATATATACATTATATAGGCCTATTATAGCTTTATAACTATTATATATATATATATATCTGTCTCTTATACA
>NW_022692922.1:1054008-1060451 GCF_011630105.1 Anneissia japonica | reverse complement strand
TTCTATGACTGAATTTGAGTTTTTCCATTGGTTGACGAGGGTGGCGCTTCTGGTGGTTCTGTTGATGTTATCGAGGATGGTTTTGCTGATGAGGCCGATTTCGCTTTTTGCCGGGTTTATGAGTCTGCAGGGTAGTTTGTTGGCGATATATATATATATAGGTCTACATGAGAGTATTGTCTGTATCGAAATATAACAGCTACAATACAGAAAATTGGACCTACACTGCAACATTAATCCACCAGTACTATAATCAGAAATTGTGTAAGCTGGACGATACCGGGGTTTCGTAAACACAACTAGGACGAGGACAAAATAATAATAGCACATAGCACATGCACCATATGGTTAAAAAATGTTATTAATGAAAGGAATATAATTGTTGTTTTTATTATTAAATATTAAACATTTATTATTAGGCCTAGGCCTACGGTATTTTTTTCATCATCATTAATACTATCACCGTTATTATTATTATTATTATTATTGTTATTATTGTTATCATTATTATTAATAATAATAATAGCCTAATAATAATTAAAATAAATTCGATTATTATTATTATTATTACTATTATTATTATTATTATTATTATTATTATTACTGTTGTTTGAATAGGCCTCGTTAGTATAAATTATTATTGCGTGTTGATGTCACTAGCGGTATCTTAAAACATTATTTCGAAATCTAATGCTAATTTACACATTGTTCTGTACGTAAAAACTAGTTAATGCCATGAGACTCATACAGGATTAGACAACATCGGCTGACGTGCTAATTGGCCAGTCGGTAACATAAATCAGCTCGTACACACAAACAAACAAGTATGTGGTCCTATATTTATAAACTACATTAACATTATTTGAAAAAAATCCCTACATTAACTCACCACCTCGTTGACGGAAATGACGAAGCAGATCAAGGCTAAAATGATAATTTTTATGATCCGAATGATTTTGTGTGATAAATTAATCCAACTGAAGGTGGGCGCATTGGAAACCTATTCACCACTTCTGTTAGTGCGTACTAACCGTCTCATATATAACGTAACAATAAAAGACCCAGCCAGATCAACACAGACCAACGGGCTTCGACTATTATTTCGTTAATACATTTGCATAATCTGCAATGATTATTTATAACCAAAGCATTATCATTACAAAGCGTGCGATCGCAGCATCTTCTCATCTGCTTTGAGCCATGAGTTAATGTCAGGATTAAAGCATGCATATATTGTGACATAATGATAATGATCATGATCATAAACAACAGTCATAATTACAGTGGTTCGCGCCTGAGGCATGTCTAAATTAGGCCTTGTTCATCATTGTAGCGTTTAAATTCTGAGCATCCATATAAGGATACAGAATTATTTCAATCTTGACGATGCTAAAAAATCAAAACATTCTAAAGCCATAGTCGAAGTCCTGGATCATCTAAAAACACAAACATTAAACCATTTTCAATAGCCTATTTTATACAATACCTGTTTCTAGCCTGAATTATTCTGTCTATCCTGTCATGTCTTAGTGACCATGAGCTCATGATGTAGGCCTAATTGCCTTCAATTTTCAACTAAAAAGGAATGTTGTGATTGTATTTAGAAAAAGCCATTCAACAAAAAATTCCTGTAATTGGGAACCGTTTCTGTCATGTTTTTGTAACTTGTGCACAATGTGCTACGCAGGTATAATAGATATCCTACATTTTACCTCCGGTACCTACTATAAATGAAACGGATAAAAAGACGAAATATATGATAATATAATAATAATAATAATAATAATAATAATAATAATAATAATAATATATATATATATAATACAATTATATAATATAGTTATAATATATATATATATTTATTTATTTATTTATTTATAATTAGGCCTATATATAAACAAATATGATATGTAACAGTGCTCGAATATTCGAGCATTGTTATTATAATTTACAACCTTAATTGTGCATTAAAGATTGGTAATTATCGTGAGGCGAATATGACCCTGAATTCTAGAAAAACAATTAGATGGAAATTTTAATGAAATTGTGCATATATTATATCAATACCTATTTGAAACACAACCAATGAAATGACAGATTCAAGAGGGAACCACTCCCGCCCTAATTTTTAAAAAATTGAGAAAATTTAGTTCTAAAAGTGTCATTCCGGCCACCTAAAGGTGGAACTGAGATGGTCTAAACTCTCCATCTGTGAAATGCCTTTCTGGGCCCTTTCTATTTCGAATTACGGGATCCGCCACTGATCTTTTGGTTTAACATTTCATCAATCGTTCATTGAAATAATATGGTGCGTGATAGCTCAAAACGGAATCCAATAGGCCTACAAGTTTTTCAATGTTGACATGACGAGCATACACATACGATCTACAAAGGGGATATCAATAAGCACCGGTTCAGCAGGAAGGAAAATACCCAAAGACTGTCAATAGCATTGATTTTACACCTACTTCAAATAAGTACCAGAATCACATAAATGTACCGGGGCAGAGGTAAGAAAACAAACCTAGGATCAAATATTTGAATAATTGTATGACAGTGACTACCCTTGCTGCTACTTACCTTCACCATGATTCTCCATTGCGATGCCTGATTCAGATACCATTATTTAAAAACAATTAATAGAATACAAAACCCCGTTTATATACCATGCATTGGTGTGAACGATGAACACAAATAGAGAGTTTCGTTTGTTGAAACCTTGTACACACGTTTGTACTGTGGCACTGAAGTAGAACGATGCCGAATAATGAACAAGACTCGCATCGCAGATACACAAATTGATGATTTTCAGGCGATAACGAACGACTGATCCCGGATGTCGAACATGAGTGCCGTCCTAATGGAGTTACCACATCAATATGTAGGCCTGTATTTTCCCTTATGAACAATATCATCGGTGATTGCAATTACACGTGATATTAATAAATTATATTACAGTACGCTGATCTTTTTTTCTACGTACCTGTCGGAACAGAATGCCGCAGTCAATTAGTACTGCGCCCGAGTTAATCCTTTAAGTGTAGATACTTGACGTATAGCCAACATTTCATGCCTGTGGGAAATATAAACTTTTCTGCGTTTTATAACTCTCTGTGCCGTGATGATGTGCGTTGGCGATGGTATACGACATACACCACGAATGTGACAGTAACTTAGATCGAACCTGTTATACACATTTGTAGGCCTATTATCGACTAAGTACCGTAACTCAGCTATGTGTTTTACGGCCTATTATCGATAAAGTTGTTTTATCAAGTCGAAAGGTTACAATGCAGATTCAAAGTTCATAAATAAACAACTCTCAACCTAGAAACAACGTTTTGCTATAAGCCTATATCATGACCGTACCAGAAAACCATGAACGACCGAGTTCACCACCAAGTGTTTCCTAATTGTCATTTGAAATCCCAATCGCCTAGTGTGCTGCTCATAGGAAAGCCGTAAGGGTGTGAAGAAATGTCTAATCTTAGGCATAAAAATTAACATTAAATAAAAAAAATTAACGTATGCATTCTATAGGTAACTCATCAGTGTCGCACGTTTTTAATGAGTTCGTATCCATATACTCCTATTGGAAGTTATGATAACATTCATAGGTCTTAGTCCTGATTGGCTGCACGTGCTTAAGTATAAATTATATATATCAGCGCGATCACGTGGGAATAGAATATTTCTTTATATGGTCAATCCAGACTACAGAGGGATATTTAATGCAGAAAAGACAAATCGCTGATGGATCATATTCATAACCTCTGACCAACGATACGTCTTTGTGCTCTGAGTAAACATTTGCGAAATGACGTCATTGGTCTACTGCATAATCGATTGGGCCTATAGACAGTAGACCTTACCAAATGTAACAGCAACCGGAACATTGAACTCTTCTCGTATTTTACAAATTTATCGTGAACGATAACTATACCCTAAGTTTCCAATGTTAATCACAATACAATAGTTTATTTGACAACGGTGACAAACGGACAACCCTACAACGGACAACGATGACAAACGGACAACCCTATTATTAAGGGTATTTCCCTTTCCGCAAACAAACGATGACGTCATTAAGTCTATCTTTAAGGCTCAAATTCGCCGATCCACCGGTTCATAAAAAAGTGTTGCTTGGGGTAGTGTATTGCACCATCCTCAGAACCGTTTGAGACCGTTTGTTTTCTTAAAGACTACAAATGATAGCTCTAAAATGATAATTAAACCATCAAAAGGCCCTTCAATACGTTGGTCTGAAACCGAAAGGTCCACTGATTAATCTCAGGTAAGATAGTATACCGTAATACATACTCCAAGTATTGGAATCAGGATGACATAAATAATGTCGAAATATTGAATCCCAACACGATGGCGTGCATTTCAATACTTATGTATTATGCTTTCTTACGTTGGTCTGGTTGGGTATAATCGTTTAGGTACTAGCAGTTCCTTTACTTGACGATGAAGGTAGTGATGGGGGCCACGATCACAGTTATGAACATGTAATAGGTATACTGCTTTTTTGTCTAATTAGACAACATGATGTTAATGTATAATATTTAATGACTCTAAAGCCACCTTAATAAATTTTAAAAAAATAATAATGTCTGGTGTCAATTTTCGATAACTCCACTAATTATTTATTATATTATTATTGTCATTATCATGATTATTATTATCATCATCATCATCACGTGCACAATATTAGGCCTATTAAATAATACGACTACTCAATACAGACCTAAATACATAATCAATATTTTTATCTGCACATAACACTATGTAGGCCTACTGTCAATGGAAATTATTCTCGCTACAGCACGATCAGAAATCATGAGTCAGTTTTAGCTAATAAGTGAAGTCGCTGGAGACGTGTGATTGTTATTTAATGACAACACCTGCAGTGACAATCGGTCGGTTACCACGCGATCCTTTGACGAACAATAAATGAATAAATTGATGGATTAATTAATACGAGGGACTAAAAAGCTGCTGTGGGTGCCTTGAATTATTGCTTTAAACTGCAGGTTACATTTAAACATTATTAGGCCTGTTACAAGGTTATACTGATCTTTAAGATTAAGATCATTATCTTCATGATTATACTTTTATACTACCATAATTTAATGATTATAATATTATTATATTATGATTATTACTATGATTATATTTTTATTACTTTTATTTTTCCTTGGGAACTGAACGAACCCACCAGCAGAGTTCACCAATTCAAACGTAATCACTAGAATAAATAACTTTTCTAACATTAAATCGTCGAAATCGATGTTTACGACCAAATCAAGTCATACTTTTATTTTAAGACCTATTATTATTATTTAGGCTGATTATTATTATCATTATTATTATTATCAACATCATCATTATCGTTATTATCATCATGTATGTATCCTACGTGGTGTACCGCAAGCATATATTATTATTACTTCGCCATACACACTTTCAAACATAATGATTATTATTATCCTTTTGTATGCCTTGTATTTTTTCGAAGAATTGGCCGTTGATCTTGTAGTCCAGGAAACTTTGGTTGGTAGGATTTTTTTTTTGCTATATTTTTTAAAAATTGGATATGATGTAGAGTAGACATAGATAAATAAAAAAAGTAAGTGCAACATTTTTTTTTTCATATGTAAGGGGGATTGCCAGCCGTTTCAAAATGGCTGCCATTTTTTCCTAAAATTGTCACTAATATTGACAATGCAGTGCAATGCAGTATTCAATTGGAAATCCAGTCATAACAATGACAGCAACAGTTAACTAAATATTGTACAAATTTTTGAGCTATTAAAATTTAAAATGGCTGCCATTTTCCATTATTTTAGCTTTTTAGCATACATATTAATATAATAATAACCGACCTGTACAAAAACTGTGATAGAGCTAGTTATATGCAATTGCCATATGCTGCTAATGGTTATTACCATAATATATATATATTATATATTGAAAACATACTATAAAACAACAATCAGCAATAGCTTGATATATATATATATACAGTATATATACATATGATATATATATATGTATATATATTTATATGTACAGTATATATTATATATACATATATATACATATATATATACATATATATACATATATATATTATATATACATATATATATATATATATAATGTGTGGGTGGTGTGTGTGTGTTAGTATTATGTAACCATACTACATACTGTGATTTACTTAATATTTACCTACATCAGTGATTTTATAATATGCTAATGTTCATTATCACTTTCTTCATCACTGTCACTGTCTGATGAATCAGAAACACTAGACAACAATGGAATGTTGTTGCAGGAAAGTGATAATGAACATTAGCATATTATAAAATCACTGATGTAGGTAAATATAAGTAAATCACAATATGTAATATGGTTACATAATACTAACACACACACAC
>NW_022692922.1:1044962-1053947 GCF_011630105.1 Anneissia japonica | reverse complement strand
TATGAGTGAATTTCCAATTGAATACTGCATTTTAATGACATAAACTTACAGTATTAGTGACAATTTTAGGAAAAAATGGTGGCCATTTTGAAACTGCTGGCAACCCCCCTTACGTATGAAAAAAAAAAATTTGCACATACTTTTTTGATTTATCAATGTCTACTCTACATCATATCCAATTTTTAAAAAATATAGCAAAAAAAATGCAACCTCTGATATTGCTACATTTCGGACTGGACTATTGGCTGCTTGTGAAGGCCAGCACAATAATAATCATTTCGAATATCATCATTTTTCGAGGTCGAATATTACATTATCCAGTATTAGGCCTGTCCGAAGGCTTAGTATTTTTATTACACGGTACGCCCAGGCAGTTTCAACACCGGATAGGCTACACTGGAAGGTCTAGCGTCGTTAATTCATACACACACGTCCTCCATTCTACCAGCAAAATATGTATTGAAACGAAAGTAATTGTGCACCATCTGTGCCGTCAGTCATTAACGTAATTAAGACTGATATCAGCTATGCCATTATAAATCATGACTGTTTTATTATTATTATTATTATTATTATTATTATTATTATTATTATTATTATTATTATTATTATTATTATTATTGTATAAGGGTACTATAAAAAATATCAATAATGATAATTATTGTTATCATTATTAGGCCTATTATTATCATCACTATCATTACTATGTCTATCATCATCAATTAAAGTTGAATCGTGCACACAAGATATCCTGTAATTGGCGGACACGTGGATTTGTTATCTTACGGTTTTAACGCTACTAGTTGATGCTACGTGCAATCCACACTCTCTTTTATGAGCTATTATTGTTAATACAATCTCTTTGGAGGTTAGTTTACCTTAAAATAATTTGTACCGGTTGGTTAAATCAGAATGATATCCATTGGTTAACTTGACACGTATCGCCTATGCGCACGTGTTGGAGATTCGCCAGCTTGCTGCGTTGGGACTTAACGTAGTCGACAGTCGTTTCGATAGCTCTTATAAACAGTTGATGATTGCCGACAAAATGTTCATGGTTCGCGACAACTCATGCCAAAGTGAATGAATAACCTTATGTTTTGATACTAAGTGCTGCGTGAAATTGCGAGCGCAACAATCGTACTCAGCCCCATGTCATTGCCTTTGGAAATGCCCAGTAAACCGTAAGAACAGTTTTGCTGACAAATGTTGAATGCCAGTCTAAACAGTCGCTTAACAAAGGCAACAGATTAAACAAACTTGTATTAGCTCCTTAACGACTGAAGAAAGATCGAGTGTTGGTTTATATTAATAAATTATTTAAATTACACCTGGATATAAAATTAGGCGCATAGGCCTAATGTGGTTACGTGTTGAAAAACACGTTAAGAAGCAAGTTACGATTCCAATTGTTAGACAAAACTGAAGTCAAAATGGATGTCTGATAATAGTAAATAAAACAATGAAACAGTAAAAGAACACTTTAAAATATAGTAGTAGGCCTACTTTAAAATGGTTTTATTCGGCAATTCGACCACACAATGCTCTTCTTTCACCTGAAGAAGAGCACTCTGTGAATGCAAGCTAATGGTATTTAAAACTACACTTTAAAGTAACTTCTTTATAATGCATTCTCAACTTAAAATTGTTTTTTAGCCATGGAGTGTACATTAATAGTCGCCAATGGTCTTATCAAGAATGGTATCCCATGGACATCCCGAAATCTATGTTAAATACATTGATGGGTAATCTATGTGTGAGTGATTCATCGCCCATCGATAGACAATCAGACGTACAATGCACACAAGTAGATTGCCTACTCTATTGTATGGGAATGATTAATCGGATAAGTGCATGGCCTATTTCCTAAAAATACGGGCATACCTAAGACACATTTGAGTTATGGTCGGTGCAACTTATGAATAAATAAGATTATAAAGTAGCAGAATTTATGCGGCTAAGGCCTCCAATATTTTTTTTTAAGTAATGGCCTACAATCACATGATGGTTTAGCCAGCCTTCTATAAATACATGGTCCTAAATTAATATTAAAACACATTAGACCTATAGTATTTAGTTGCATATACAAATATTACAAATAATCAATGTTCGTAACCAGTGTGTTACGCAAATATCATTAGTGTGCGCATGAGAAAAAAAACTCCATGACTTATGAAAGCTAGAAAGACTGCTGCATTGATACACCAAAACTTATAGTACTTACAGAAAGTTAGTAAGACAAAACATCGACTGGCGGACTATAAAAGCAATCTATCATAATACATTATGGGGAAAACAATGGTGGGTGTGATGCACTTTGTGATGTTAGGTGTCACTGAGGAAAACACTGAATAAGAAAATATCGAATAGGCCATAATGTAAAAGTAGTTCCTCGCAAAAAAAAAAACAAAAAAAAAACTACATAAATGAATGTATTAGAATATTTCAAGAACAGAATGAAGAATTTACTGTGTATTTTAATGTATTGCTCCTCACAGTGGGTCCAGCCATAAATCTGTCTCTTATACATCCTGATATAGACCTATCCATACACGTACAGAAAAGTGGTATCACATTATAATCTCACTAGATGCTAGTCAGCATTTCACTTTCACCATGCGGGCCGGATCTTAATCAGATTGCCGCAGTTACTAAACCCTTTCATTCAAACTCACCTGTATGAATGATGGATCAAACGATTAGGCCTTATATTAATCCTATTTTCATGTGCAGCGAAAGAAGATAAATATCCATTCAGCATTTGACACGACTCCCCGATCTGATTTTCTGTTTGTATATTATGTCACTTTAGCACCGCGTCTATTTATTCCAACCTTTCTCTCAAGATGGAACAGATGAAAGTGGCAATAGGACTAGTAATGCAAGATCCAACTTTCTTTCGTGTGATATTAATAGACGGTGTTTGACAAATATGATTCATCCGCCTATCGAAATTCTTGCCCGCCTACCAGACAGACTGATCCCCTTCACGTTAGCTGAATCACTGTCAATCCAGCGCTGTATTATCATGGGTCACTGCAATTAATTCTACCTTCATACATTATAAACTTATTGTAGCATGCCCTCTGCCGATCATTATTTCTCTGTTTTATATGGCAAGCATTGTTGAAACCCATATTGGGTGAATGGCGCGCTCGGTACAAAGCCCATGGTTGTAGCTATTATAACGCATGAGAGAAATAGAACACGAATCGAATTATGCAAATGAGTAATCACGTAATAATTATGTCGATCATTTGTTTTTTGGGGGGTTTTTTGTATCTATTGTTCACTTGTGTATGAATGAAAACGAGATTGATCAATATGAGATAAAGCAACGCGTTGTATTATATGAAACATTACGCCTATAATAATTGATGGTGTATGTACGGCGACACCCATTGTCAAAAAATGATTAAATCCATAAATAATGACGAACAAACGCTCATCGATAAGAGCTAATGTAGTCAGTTTTAGTTCTGAGACGCGAAGAGTAATTTGGAACTGACCTATGAGGCATGTGCGCGAGAAAACGCTTTTAACGCGGCAACGGACCAATCAGCTCACAGTTTGTGTGTGCGTGTAGTGGGCCTTCATAAGTTATGTTGCCTACGAATTAAGGTGAGTTACTTAGGAGAGCACAAATACTAAAACACGACAATTTTAAATATTAAACTCTGTCCACACTATCAAACTTGATGTGAAAAATTTGATTGATGTGCCCATACATGGGCATAATATTTGATTGATGTGCCCATACATGGGCATAATATTTGATTGATGTGCCCATACATGGGCATAATGATGTTAATTATGTCATATTACATCCAAATACGGGCATATTACATTTGTTTGTCACATAAAATTTGGTAATGAGACCGAGATTTAGGTTACTTGAATGCAGTGAAGGTATAGCATCCGCACAGTAGTAGGCCTACATACTTACTAACCTGAGAGATTTTAAATGCGTGACTACACCAGTTGGGTTGGGGGCTGGGATCCAGGGCGGAACCCTGGTAGGGGCCTGAGTTCCAGTCACATAAATGTTTTGTGACAATATACGCACAGACTGCACGCACGCGACTATATAGATTCTACTAAGGGCGTGGTTGGCTGCTTTTTAAAATTTCTTCTTTTAAATACGTTTTCCCCTGAATTTGTGATAATTCGTTATCACGCATAGACTTGTTCTACATGCGTCAAAAATTATGATCACGCATGTGTTTCTGAAATGCGTGTTTTATCCAAAATCACTTTGAAATGCGGGACCGTCCCGCACGATGCGAGACGGTATGGTGGTAGGCTTACAGTTCATGAAGTCTAGAAGTTTAAACAAAAAAATAGGCATACAGATCGCTATAACAGGCCCGTAGCCAGGTTCTTCCAAGGGGGTTTTTCTGGCGTGAGGTTCACAGTCGAAGCCCCGGTGGGGTCGGCGAAACCCCCAAAGCAAGAGTATTTCTGTGCTTTATGGGTCTAAATAATGCTATAAAAGCAGATATGTTTGAAAATGTCTGTGTGACTGGGTGAGTCTGTAGTGCATTAGTTGGGTTGGAGGACTTATTTGGGAAATTTAAATAGGGTGTTTTGCCAGAAACTGGGGGGAGGGGTGGTTGCTAGAAAGGGGGGTTCTCCCGAACCATAAAAACCCCCTGGATACGGGCCTGTATAATCCCTTAATTGTTCATAGTGGGTTTGGCACTTACTATTCGACTTACGGACCCATCACTTCATTTCAACCTAGACGAGCAAATTCAGATTAAATTTTCCAATTCATTATTGTAAATGATACCGGTAGCGTAACGGTAAAGGCCACGGATTATATGGAGACGTCTTAACCAACTGAGCAACTGAAGATTTCGTCCGGAATTTGATCCTATTGGAAGCGCAGTACTAAATGTCACTCTCTTGTGTATGTGCGCGTATTGGCACTAGTTATCAACGTTGGGGCTGAGGTAGTAGGCCAAACTTCCATCAGTGAATGTCCCTCTCTGGGCCCTTTCTATTTTAAATTCATGGAACATGATTTAGTGCTGGCACAGATGTAACCTATTTAGTCTCAAAGGTGTGTGGTTTTAAGTAAAACAAAAAAAAAATGTCAGTTTTTTATATAAAAATCGGTTTTTACCCAAAGACACATTATCTGATTTGATTTATAAACATTATTATTGTTTTTTAATTTTAATGTACGGTGTTTTATTAACCATTTGCAATGTTTACACTTTACCTATGTCATAGAGAAAGCTGCATTACACTTCGGCCTATTTAGAATATTTCAAGAACAGAATGAAGAATTTACTGTGTATTTTAATGTATTGCTCCTCACAGTGGGTCCAGCCATAAATGGTCTTGGAGTGTCACCCGAGATCTACGTCGGCCATTAACAAAAAGACCCAATCCAAGTCCAGCACACAATAACACCGATACACTTCTTTAATGGACCGAATAAATTGAAGCTTTTGCTCAAGGGGTAAAGAATCATACGGTATATTGTACATGTATTAATGGATGAAATTAGTTATCCAAACAGTGGCGGATCCAGGAAGGGACTTTCACACATAGGTCTATACAAAAAAATACCACTTGAGTCCCACCAGGGGCTAAGGTAAGAACATTTATGGTTATGGCAGGAAATGGCACTCTCAGATTTCAAATTCGAAAATAATTTTTTTTTTTCTCCAATTTTTTTTATTTTCAAAATTTCAGAGAGGGGTGGGGGGGTCGGCTTTTCCTCCCCTTCAATCTGTCACTGCTAAGTATCTAGCTTTCAACTTCGCAAGGTTTCACATTTCTAATGAACAGCCTTAGCGTGAGTTAATCTACACACATTTAACTGCTGATACGATGCAATTTTTAATGTCGTGTAGGGCTAATGATTCACATCTCCCATCAACAGTCATCCGAACACTAATTGGTAGTTGTTGCAAGCGGATGATAAATGTATACCTTTTTGGGAATCTGATGCTATTAATTACTCATGTAATTCAACGAAGAGCATCTGAGCGCTTTGATGGAAATAATAACTGGATTCATGCTGTTCAGCATATCTACCCTGTAGATGTCCTTGAATGTTACTTTTTAGCATCAGAATGAATGCATAAATAATGTGTACCATCGATTTTGCGATCCGGTATATTTAGTGTTCATGTAATATGCTTGTTTTTGTTGCTTTGTTGCTTTGTATTTTTCCCTAAACGAACTGAACGAAACTGAAAACATGATAAGCATAAGTAAATCAAATATGTTATCGATAACGTAATAATGTATGTAAGCATATAATTGAGTTTAACTTGAAGTCATATGATAGTTTGAAGCCAACCGGCAGTATATTTCAAATATTGGCAGAAATGGATGCAAGCCACCGTGATCAGCTATAGAATGCGAACACAACTGACCAATTAGGGGTGTTATCCCATGCCTAGGAATACGCGCATGTCCCACAAAAATTCAAGCTACGTTTACGCTGTTGATTCCACATCTTAGCAACAATATCCAGCGCACAAGCATTGAGACAGCACAGGCAGCAGATAGGTCCATTTCAATACATTCTCTCCGGCAAAAAGTTAAAAATGGTAATGACGGTGTGACATGATGCCTACAAACTTTGTTTTGTTTTCCCAGTACAATATTAAACAGAAAAAAAGACTAAATTGCACAGAATGTAACACACATAGGCCTATCATATAACTCTGGCCTAAGTTGCAGAATGATACGTCAATGAACAATACGGTTTACACAGAAACAGCAAAGAAACAATGGAGCTTATAAAATCGGAGGATACTCTGATTGTCTTTGCTTTCTTTATCCGTCCAATTAAAGTAACTATTCGGTGATAGTCAGTTAGTCCTGTCACCATAAAAATTCTTCCGTAATTCGCTGTGTAGGATTAAGACACTCAACGCGCATGGAATAAAATATTGATAATTGGTTTGTAGAAGCACGCCGAAAAAAGGTGTTTACTTCTTAACAAGGTAACCGATTCAACAGCATCTATATCTACTCTGACAGCAATTTGCACATACCAATGCTAAATTCAGTATTAAATTGATCAATTGAATTGTTGATTGTTGTACTTTATTTGTTGTACTTTCTCAATTCTTAAATGAATAAGTATATTTAAAAGTATTATATCATTTTCACCATTATAATCATCATATTCTTCAACATATTCATCATCTTATGGTCGAATAAATGAAA
Source organism: Anneissia japonica (assembly GCF_011630105.1). Classification (NCBI taxonomy): domain Eukaryota; kingdom Metazoa; phylum Echinodermata; class Crinoidea; order Comatulida; family Comatulidae; genus Anneissia; species Anneissia japonica. Next base: position 1,046,750 of record NW_022692922.1, on the reverse strand, counting down.
TGGCGTAATACATGTCCTGTATGTCACAATCGAGAGTAATTCCTAATATTGAAAGTGAGCCTGATCAGACTGTGGGTTGACCACATTAATTTTGTGTTAGGGTGCTCTGACAGGAAATTCAAGTGAAGTGAAGTAGGCCTATTAGCTGTGGTAATGAGGCAAAATTTCAGCAGTTGTATCAGCAACCATGACTCCTAAAAACAAACCAAAACAAAACTACACAATACCTTTTAGAAATTTTTATTTTCTATGTACTAAGACAAAATGTATATCTATTATTAATTTGCCTATCACATTCAACAATTGAACTATTTGGTCAGACATGGTTAGTGTATGGTTGTTACAGACATAACTCAACAAAACAACTGTGTATTTCTATGATTGTTTTAAGTCAGACAATAGGGACCTTTGGATTGCACGTAATGACGTCACTAAGAAGTCATCTTAGTTGCTCGGATTCTAGGATGCAATTTCATCAAATCTATGTTGTGCCGAGAACGTAGGACAGTCAAGCATAAGTGAATCCATTCTAGCATCATGTCCTCACGCAAATCGAAAGCTCCCCAATTATTTATTATTATTATTATATTTATTTTCTCCATAAAAATATATAAATATATACATCAATATAAACAATAAAAAACGACTATACAAAATTAAAACATTAAAAAAGAAAGTAAAAGAGAATTCCAAGGAACAAGGAGTATCCAGATTGCTGGTGGGTGGGGAGACGGGCACCAAAAGGAATGGAGTTCCTGTACAATAAATGTTTGGAATCCACAAGCACTCATCAGCAAAACGTATAGTCAAACAAGAAAGTTATATGAACGATTCCTTAACATATTTCTTAAAGAAATTTAAATTCTCATTACGCACAGGTAAAGGAAGGCAATTCCAACAAACAATAATTCTATGACAAAAAGAATGAGCACGTTCGTTGCATTGGGATTTTTATTACATAGAGTAGGATATTCATTTCTTACATTAAGGATGAAGTTAAACATGTTAATAATTGGGCTGATTGAACAATTTCAGGAAAAAACATGTATCGATAACTTTCTGACGTTGTTTTAGAGTAACAAAATGCCCTCCCCCGCCCCCTGTTTTTACACTAAATTTTGAAATTTTGGCGCATATCAATGTTATGTATTGAAATAAGAACAGAAAAGAATACAAATTCCCCTGTTTAAAATATTCAGGATTAACCCCCATGCTACTTTATCACCGAAAAGTCTGACCAAACACTGACTATGCCTTTTCAGTCTGGATTCCATAAAATCACTACACGCTGTCTCCGACTGTTGTGGGCAACGCTGATTCATTCGAAACAGACAGCCTTCTCGATTGCATCAGGACAAGTGTGCAGAGCAATGATTGCAGTGAAAACACTAGCGACAATTAAAGTGCACCTTTTTCCAATCATTATTCTGAGTGTCACCATTAGGTCTGTTGAAAGGAGGCACAATAAATAGAATACTGTATCAAAATTCATTTATAATAATTGCACATACATATTGCCTCCATTAATCAGCACTATTAGTAACAACAATAATATAAAATAATGAATATAATAATAACGATAATAATAATAATAAACATAATAACAAACAGTAATTAACAAATACTTGATGATGATAACAATATTAATATCAACAATTCCAAATTGATACACTTAAATAAAAAAAAAACACTGAAAAGAGTGTTTTCCACATGAAAGCACCATATATAAAAAATAAAAATCTAAAAGAAATAAAATAATCATTATTATGTACATAATAATGAAATAAT
>NW_022692922.1:1002881-1044835 GCF_011630105.1 Anneissia japonica | reverse complement strand
ATATATGTGTGTGTGGTGTACTGGTCCATACAGCCCCTGTTGTGGATAGACAAGTGACTAAGTGACCACAAATTGACCATTAGAGGAGAAGGACGTTACTGTATGAGCTAGTCCACACTTCAAGCACTTTGAGACTTAATTACATTACGCTAAATTACATTACACATTTACAAGTACAAACTATTTCAAAGTGGAGTCTATCACAATATACAGTATTTGTTTATGTAAGCGGATATATTTTGGTGCCTTACTGGTGTATACACTTGATTCATCTGATATCTAAATATGTTAAATATAAAAATATAAGGTAAGTCTACTCAAACATTAGATTCATGTTCAACATAAAGAAGCCAGGAATGTCTGATTGGATTCATCTCAGAGGCTACCTCCTTGTCCACCTCTCCCTCCTCCTTGTCCACTTCCCCCTCCCCCTCCTCCTCGGTGCTAATCTCTGATAATTCTCCTTCCTCCTCTTCCTCAACCTCCTCATCATGCATTGTGCCATTCAGTTGCTGTATGCTGTCAAAGAAGGAGAGTTTAACTAAAACATTTTATTGACAAATTAAAAATATGTGTGCAAGGTCAAAAAGTATTAGAGCAAGACTTCAGATTTTTGCTAGGGATCCTATACAGTGGTCATAAAAATGTTGTGTTGCAATTTAAAAAGTACAGTGATTGAGTTGATAAATACAGATTGCTTAATTTCATGATTTCGTGGCAGCAGCAAGCGTGGGACTCCGTGGCAGCGCCAAAGGTCCTCAGAACCTCATGCTGGTGCCAACATTGATGGGGATTTAGCTTTAGTGGCACTGGGTGTATAAGGCATTTGCTTTTAGTGAAATTGGATTGTGTTAGCTTGGTGACTTTTTTTACGATCTTCTTTATCATTAAAAAAATCTAAACTCTTGGATTTTACTAGTTTATCTACATAGATTAATGGATTGATTGAATTTATTCGATGCTGAATATGCACAAACAATATAAAAATGATTTGAGAACAATAAAAATAAAAATTAATGAGCATCAGGAATGCCCATTAGTTTGAAGTCCTGTTCCAATGCTTTGAAAAAGTCTCCTCAATACATGCAACCTGATTTGCACTAAAGAACTTGCCAAAAAAGATCATATCTGGATTGCTACTCTCTATATTTATTAGCTTACAATTGAAAACTTAATGGAAAATGTTCTCGCCGATTAATGGATGCATAAATAACACCTTTCCTATCTTCTTTTGCATAGACCTAAATTTGCTGGTGATCAATTTAAGGATTTTAGTAGTTTAAAGGTCTAAATGGTTTGTATATGAACTTGGTCTCGTAGTTTAATATTTTTAGAGATCAAGTGAATGTCAATAAAGTTTATCAATTTAAACCTAAAAAAAAAAATTATCAACATTATATTATAGCCAATCAGAATTTAATAATAATTATCAAAATTATGTTATTGTCACGCAAACCTTATTTACTATTATTATCATACTAATTTTATGAAAGTTGACATACATTGTGTGTTTGAGATGTTGCCGCTCCTTGCTCAGATCTTGCACCGTCTGCCGATACTTGTTACTCCTCTCCATCATTCTTGATATTGGTCTCAGCACATCTGTTGCCTTGGAAACAGAAAACATATTTTCATTAAATTTTATTTTACACACCACCAGCAAACACTAAATCACCACAGACCTTGTATAATTGTGGCAACAATTATAAAGGCAAAAAAGGCATATCAATAATTTTACTAAATTCTAGCATAATGTTGATTTATTAAAGGTGTCATCTATGATAAAATTCTAACTGATTTGTACTATTTGGAACATGTAACCTCTTTATTTTAGGCCTTTGTGGAGGTAAAGTACAATAACAATGTTGGACAACTAGGTTTAATACACTATAATTATTGCGTTTTTTAGGCGATAACAATGTATAAGAAGTATGAACACCCCAGGCTACAATGAAACACGCTTAAGATTATCGCCTATGGAAGTGCTGCATGAACACAACCTTTATCACTTTGTTGGACTGTCTCCAACCAAGAGGGTATACTGCAACTGTTTGAAATGCCAATGCATTGATTATTAACTGAACATTATGGATATTCCAAAGGGAGCTGAGTATGTGTTCTTCAGTCAATCTAATTACCAGTGTGATAGTGTGAAGCATTCATATTAAATATGCAGAGCTAAATCTAACATATTATTATTGCTATCATTATACTGAACTGATATACACTTCATTATAATGATAATGTCCTTCAGCATTCTTTCTCTATGGATTTCACTGAATCACCCTCAAAATAGCTATAAAACACATCTGCCATGTTGTTGATAGTAATATTGTACAAATTATATTTATTCCTGGCACTTATACACCTGTGATGAGGGACCTAGATAAAATGCTGTTCCAAAGGACATAGGTAAAAACTCATCCTTAAGTGTGAGGGAATAAACAGATAAGAATCTACTTCCACTGCACTTCGAATTATACACCAGCGAACATTGTATTGAAACAGTGTATTTCATTCCGACTTGCCAGCCATGGCGACAGTACACAATATCCACAGCAAACAATAAAAATCCAAGATAATAAAATCCAAGATAATAAAATTCCAAGGTTCAACTTCTATAGAGAACTCCGTAACACGGTGTAACTTTCGAACGATCGAAAAAGAATGAGGAAGTTGCATGATTGCGGGGCCGCTTGTGCTTGGCGCCAGGGGTCGACTGTTCTATTATTTTCAAGGGGTGTTTCTCGAGAGAGAAAGAATAGGCAATTAGTCGGTTTATCCAGGTAAGTATTCACGAAGTAGACTTGCCTCTCCTATTTGATATTCTTACAGTAGTTATTCATTCTAAACCTTGACAAAAAATTAAAGTATATTTGTATTTGTATGTGAAAATAAAGAAAACTTGAACTTCAAGTTTGGCGCAGCGGTTGAGGTTCGGAATTTTCAATCGTAAGGTCGGGGTTACGAGTCTCTGCTGTGCAGATTCGCTTGTGTCCTTGGGCAAGGCACTTTAGCTACATTGCTTCAGTCCACCCAGCTGTATCAATGGGTACAAGTAAACTGCTGGGACTAACCTGCGATGGACTAGTGTCCCGTCCAGTGGGGTACAACTCTCATCCGCTTCACACTGCAGAAACTGGGGATAAGCTCCAGCCCTATGAGCCCCAGTGGCTCGGAAAGGATTTAGTTAGTTAGTAGTTAGTGAACTTCAACCTTTATGCAAGAGGGTCAGAGTTCAAACCTGCCAACGATGTTTTTCTTGAGTCTTTGATACTATTACCTTGTCCTTAAAATGTGATGCTAAGCTGTTGGTCCTAAGCATAATGACACACAATCATGAAAGACAGAGCTTTGTACACCATTTAAAAAGATATGGATTGTCTCCCAGAGTAATAATCAGGGGACTGTGGCCACTGGATGTCAAGTGGGGTTGTATGTTGATTCAATTCAATTCAATTCAAATTTATTTTGTGTTAAAATTACAATCAAAATTACAATTAAAAGACAATAAAAACAGAAACAAAAACAAAGAGTGCTGCCAACCCAGGATAACCAAAAGTACACAAAAGTGCCACTATCATGTGGCTCTCCAAGGCAGCATTCAACACACAGAAAACAACACAAAAGATATAATATATATCATTTGGAAAAATAAAATATTAAAAGATTGTAATATAAAATATTATTGCAAGGGATCTCATAATTATCAAGTGACAACGATGCAAAATCAGGATCAAACAGGCACATACAGAATTAATAAATCTCAACATTTTCGTTGAGAAATATTTTTGCAAGTTTAATGAAATAGTTGCTCAAGAAAAGCAAGGAGCATCTAACTTCTTCAGGGAGGGAATTAAAAAGTTTTCTAAAATGAATATATGGGGAAAATTTGTAAGCATCGGTACGAGCGAACTTTTCAATAAACTTAAGTGTTGTAACATGACGGCAATTAACTTGAATATTAGTAACATCAACACAATTTTTCATGTAGAGACAATTAATGATAAAAGTTAAATGAAGAATCATGAAACGTTCGTGGAATGATGGAATAGCATATATCTGAAGTCTGTCAGAATAAGAAGGTCGTTCGTTCCACCGCCCGCCAAAGTACGCTCTAGTGTAACGACGTTGGATTTTTCAAGGCTTGAATTATGACATTTTTTATAAGGTAGCCAAGCAGGCACTGCGTATTCAATTATGGGACGGCAAAGAGCAAAAAACAGATTGCGATATGCAAGATTGCCTTAGGGTCACCCAAAATTCTTGCAATAAGTCCAAGAGTCTTGGAGGCCCGAGAAATAACATAAACAACGTGCTTGCTCCAAGAAAGATCAGAGCTAAGCATTACACCGAGAAACTTGTATGATTTAACAGACGGGACGTCATCATTCCCAATATAGTATACTGTTGTAATGGGCTTGACTGACCTTGTAAAATGGACAACATGAGAGGATAGAAATCAAATTATATTCAGTAGACTTTATATAGTTTCTTGCTTTTCTTTATTCTAATCACCATCAATCATATAAATCATACATAAAAATGCTTTCAGTCTCTTTTCTTGTTTTAATTCTTTTCTATAAGATTCTCTTCTCTTCTAAGTCTCCTAATCTTTTTCTAATCACTTCTCTATCTAGTAATTTCATTCTCTATATATGTGGGACCAAATATATAACCTTAATTTACTTCCTGTAGTTGACCCTAAGGTAGGGCCGTAATGTACATGTTGGTACTAATGTGGTTTCCCATGGAATTTAAACATGACGGTGGGTTTCCAAAGCGCCTAATCCAAGCTTCCGGGAAGGGAATTTTAGAGATGGAGGGTTAGACTACCGCAACCCCATGGTTGGGGCTGAGTTTTGAAATTTTATGCCTGTGACATTTCAAGGTGGCCGGAATTGGCACTGTCAAACTTAAACTTGAACGCAATTTTCTTTTGCCCCATTTTTACCAATTTTGGAAGGGGGTCATGGTACAGACCAGTGTTTTGTATCTTTTTAATTTATATAATCTCAAATCAATATATATATTTGCAAGAACAATAATTTCAAGTACTAAAATATATGGTATTTAATAGGGACCTATGTCAACTGTAAAGAAAATGTAATCTCACTGCTACATACCTTGCCATCAATCACTGCTTCTTCAGTATCCAATTTATAACGTTCTATATTTTTCCACATCACAGAGCTTTCACAGCTGTCTGTCTCGTCTCCAACTAAGCTCTTAGCATGAGTAACTGCTGACCTCTCCAGCAATGTCACCAAGTCTGCTTCATTCAGACCAATGCCTTCCATAAGATCCAGGAAAGCTTGGCGTTCGGTACGATAAACCTCCGACAAGTATGCCATTTGTTCGTCATGTCTGAAAAAAACAAAGCGTGATGGGTAAAAGTTTAGTTATGCCCCATGGAGAAAATGCATCATGGGTAAATTTCTCTATGTTTCAATTCAAAATGGTAGTAGGTTTGGTCAGAAGGCTTTTGTTCATGCAGGGGTTTAAGAGAAAAGTAAGCTGGGCCGAAAGATAGCAGCCACGCTGGATACAAAGGGGTTGAGATTCATAAGAAGATGAAAAGTGAATATCACATCAATAAGCTTGCATTTGTAACCTTTAACCTTTTCTGTGATAATTCCTAGTTTCTTACATTCAACATAAAAACATTCTATTCAGATCTAGAAATAAATTAAAACACAGTTTAGTTTATAGGCTTAAAAAGTTAAACAACAAGAAATGTGGTAATGGCAATCATAATATAAACACAGGTAGTTTTATATCTTTAAAGATGTCTTGCTGACCTTTTCTGCATTTCCTCCAGCCCTTTGTAAAGTTTATTGGCCTGCTCCACGACCTCATCCCGACCTCTTTCCATCTTAACAAGTTCCTCTTCCTTTCTGCATAGTTTCTCCATAAAATTTTCCAACAATCCTTCACTGATATTCAAAGTGCTTGTTGAGGAATCTTCCATTTTTTTCTCGGGGAATGCTGCTACCTTATGGTTAGCACTTGAGTTCTCACTAATGCTAGTTGTCCCATTTCTCTGGAATAGAATATTATACAAATTTTTATTAATTTCATAATGATTTACTCGGTGTGCATATTAGATAGCAATGAGTACATAATAAAAATTGCTATTCATTTCAATATGTGTTTAAGTAACAATGATTTGTATGTAAGGAATATTTTATTCTATTCCTTTTTTCAGTTACTTTGATAAAGCTTTTTTTTTGCTTTAGAGATTTAATGTGCCAGCACCACATAACATTAATACTGAAGCAACACAAGTATAGCCACTGGCCACCCCATGCAGATAAGCTTCCTTCCCAGGTGAAGCAGGTCGAGTTTAAAGACCTTAAAATCCACAATATTAATAATCAAACAAAAAGAACAATAAAAAAATTATTTAAAAAAAGGCAAACAAAATATGATTATTTACACAGCATGGTTTCTAACACAGACTTAAAGTGAATTCCAAAGTCAAAATTTCTTCTTATATAATAAATTGTTTATTCCTCACAATTTTTTTAAATTTTTTTAAAATTTTTATTTTTATTTAAAATAAATTTTGCAAGGGAACAAGCATGACTTTAAGCACATCCTTTAAACAATATGTTGTAAGTACATGGTGCCACACAATCACATGAATGCTTACTACTTTCATATAGTTAACATTACAAGAACTCAATACAAGGAGCATGCAAATTTATTTAATATTATGCAAGTCACATATGAATAATGCATGAAAATTCAGCACAATGCATGGTAATGGTTATACTCTATTTTCTAATGGTCTAAACTAAGGTCTACATGCACAAAGGATTTGGTTGAATGAGATTAAAACATGATTATTTTCAAGCAATGAATGAAATTTTAAGCATGTGCAGTGCAGAGCGATGGCGTACACTACCTTGGTGACATAACTAGTAAGCGTGACACAACCAACTCACAGTGACGATCGTGATACGGCTCGCATTTTTCATATTGATTGTGGACTGGCGCACGTTCTCTTCCGGGCGCATGTAGATGATCCAAACTTTTGGAAAGAACATGCAAATGAGCGCAGACATTCCATTGGCAATGAAGCCAATGCTGCAGATGATCGCCTTCGAGTAGCCATTCTTTGTGAACATCGACGCCAAGAAGATGAACCAGATTAGACAACATGTGAGAATTGTGAATGATATTGATCTTGAGTCGTTGAACTGGCCTGGTAACTTGCGAATACGGAAAGCTTGGTACCCGCAGAGCAATGCCAAGATCAAATTATAAACTGAAATTAATAAAATAATATTTTGCTGTTTTGAGCAATCCAATTAAAATTAAGAATATTATTTATATATTTCATGTTTCGAATAACAGACCACCTTTAGGTATACAGTATACCATACTCTCTAATGGTGATAGTCCTAATTGTCTATAAGAGATCTACTTTGTAATTAGTGTACTGTGAGTCTTTTAATGGTAATACAGTACAGTAATGGTGAAGTATTTACTTTACAGTTGAACATGTGTAGTGGAATAATGAAATTTATAAGTCAATTGTAACTATGAACAATTAAGGAATTCCTTGAATCAATCGACCCTAACAAACTGAACGTTTAATAATAATAGTCTAGACCTATTATACAGACTCAAGGAACGAAATTAGATTAAGGCCTATGGCCAGGCAGGAAACAGCAATAGCCTCCTCCTTGTCCTACGCCGTAGCATAGCCTAGTTATGAAATCATCGCACGATTTACCTGTCTGCACCGACCAAAAAGTGACTACTGTATTCTCTCTCAAATGCTTTAGGAAATGTGGCAAAGACAAGCCAAACCAGTCACTCGTCGCAAAAATAAATTTTTAGTTATTAATACAGGTTTAAACAGTAAAATGAAAGCTATAAAACGGTAAAAGAATCATTTAAATATGACATTTCATTATAAAGTTGCAGGAGTTGGAACATAGAGCTGTTTAAAGAACAATATTTGGGAAATCGGCCTTCAAAGTTTATGATTTCGGTAGTTCTCAGGCAGAAACCATCACCAAATCATTGAAATTTTTTGTTTTAACAATGAAAATGGGGAAAATAACAGCATAGGATGATAAATAGATATATAATGGTTCGTTAATTGCTATAAAAGAGATTTCAAAAATGTTGACATTCCTCCATGTTTTGGCCATTATCTCCGAAATAGGATTTGCGACGAGTGACTGGTTTGGCTTGTCTTTGCCACAAATGTTTATTTCTTTTTTTAATTTCTATCAAAATAGCATTAAAAAACAAGTTCTTCTAACACAATTCCATACAAAAATTATTCATCGTATCGGTACTGTACTGCTGATATGTAATTCATGCGTACTGCAGAAGCACAAATCCGCATACACACAGATAAATGTGAATAAGCACACAGTATACTGATCATATCAACTGACCATAGCAACCGATGACTGCTATAACAGTTGGTTATCAAAACTAATGGTGATTGACTTATAAAGGCAATTAGTAGAGCTGCATGCATCATACCTAGCAGAAAATTATTATACTTAGCTTAGATTTAATGCATTCGAAAATTTCCTTCGCGCCATGCAGGCCTTCAGGAAATTTTTTCAAGCATTAAATTTAACCGTTGTATAATAATTTTCCTATAGTGTACTATGCGCAGCTCTATTAATTGCTTAATCTTTTAATACTGCATTAATGACTACTGTTTTTAAAGATATACTTGATCAGTTTTAATGTCGCTTTGTTTAAATTGTAAAATTTTTTGCAAGCTTTGTACTTTGTTCGTTTTTATTGGAGACGATACATTTTATCTTGTGAGGGTTGCAATAAAATTGAAGAGAGGGATGGTGATACAAAAAGGAGGAACATACAATTCAATGGATAAAAATATCATTGCAAATAAACAATATTTTATGTATGTAATGCTAATATTCTATACTTTCAATAATATATAGTATTGAATTACTTATATGATAAAAATTCCAAGAATTCATAAAGTACAGTTACCAATAATAGCAAGAGGAGCTAGGGTATTATGCTTGCATTGAATGTAGGTATCACTTTCTTCTTTGTTTTCTTGTCGCTTAGAAGGAGATGAGTAGATTATCATACCCTGGACAATCACAAGTACCATTACAATAACGACAATAAACATCAGTTGGTACTGAAACAAAGAAAAACAATAACCATTCAAAACAGTTATAAATAGGAATAAGAGCAATTGGATCTGGGGTTACCTGGCCTCCAGGTTCTTACCCTTGAGGTTCAGGTACAGTATTTGAACACTGTCAGTGTTCTTGAGGAAAGACGCTTTATACGTGCTTATCTCTACCCAGTAGTATATATAAATTAACTATTCACAAGAGTGATTTCAATTGAAATAGAGAAAATAAGTTGAATTAAGTGCCTGACTGCAGCAGCAAATTAATACCTTTATTTGTCAACTGATAGATAAACTATCCTGTAAATGAGATTACAGTAAAACATTCATTTTACGAAGTCAATTTTACGAAGGTTCTTTGCCCCTGGTGACCTCATCATCAACCAATTATTACCGTAAAAAAAGTCTGATTGTGCTTGTTTTACCAAGTAATAATGTATATTTTTCTTAATAAAATCAAGTTTGTTGAATTTATTTATTAACAGTTAAATCTTTTCTTCCATTTCTGGTATAACACAGTACACCTAACCAGAACAATGAACTACCAACGCAAGCGTCGTTGGATTGAACGCACATATTTACGATAACGAACGAGAGTGTTTGGTCAGCAACTTATTGACATCGTGAATGCTAGATATGATTGCGAAAAACATGTAAACAACACCATTCAGCGATCTAACAACTAGAAAGAACACGATAGAAAGGTCCATTAAACATACAGATGTTTGAATAGAGAGTTAAAATAATATTTTGTTAAGTGGAAGAATGCCAGCGATTAAAATAATTTGGTTTTTATCGAAGGTAAATTCAGCTAGGTTCTAGCGCGGTAGAACACGCTGCTGCACTGTCGGTTTGTACTAGGCCTGTCAGCCTGTCGGCGCTTAATGGCAGGGGATAGCCAGGCCTAGATATTGGAAACTGTTCTAGTTTACAAATTTTTCAACTTACGAACACCCCTTGGTACCAAGGGGTACGTAAAATAGACATTTCACTGTAATACTAGTTTAAAGCTAGAGCAGTGTGAACACATTGACGAGTTACAATGCACTGCTGTCATCTGAACTGCTTTTAGTGTGTATCAAGCTATAATGACATGAGCAAATGGATTTATTTTCCCTTCAAATGTTCCAACAAACGCATTTCTTACCTTGATGCTGAGGAAAATCGATGGCCTACCATCTGATAATTTTCGATTAAAAATTCTTGAAATGCGGTTGGTCTTCATAAGCAATGCTCCAACGTAAATGGAGAAGCTTACACCCATCGTTACTAAGCGTGCATTACAGATGAAATCTGTTGGCTCCCCGAAGAACAAAAACGTGCACAAGAAGCTGAACATGACCCCAATAATCAGCACATAGCTCAGCTCCGTGCTTGTAGCCTTGACCGTTGGCGTATTGCGATACCTGACGAAGACAGTCAGACACGCTAAGGCCATCATCAATCCCACTGCTGCCAACAAGATGAGAAAAAATGTAACCATAGACGACCATTTAAGGTAATGAACTGTATTTAAGGTGCACTTCGTATTTTCTGTATTCACACTATATCCAGCCTCACACGAACTGCAATAAGACTGCCCAGCTTTTGTTGTGTAAGTTTTATCTGTAAAATCAGAAGAAAAAGAAGCATATTTATAATAAGCAACAATTTTTAAGTAACTATAGTAGTAGAAAATTGACAATATAGTTAGATGGTACTTAGCTTTTGTACTAACTTGTTTTTCACTTCAATCAATAAGCAATGTTGGTAGCAGCCTCTCCTTTTGCTTGTCTGGTAAGATTATCCCCATGCCTACGCCTCTACTATAACATTCCGCTCCTATCCCTTCACCCCCTTCCCATTGTAGCAGCCTCTCCTTTTGCTTGTCTGATAAGATTACCCCCATGCCTTAGCCTCTACTATAACCATCCCCTCATAATATCCTTTGTCCTCTTCTCAATGTATAAATAATACCATTACCTTGGCAATGTTCACATGTCCAGCAGCATGCCAGGTCTTTTCCCACCTTCTGGTACATGCCGGCTGGACAGGATTTTGAGCACCTTCCTGCAGGTTGCTGACCATTATTCTTCCATTGGATTTCTGTCTGTTGCTCCTGGAACCCCTTGTCTGGAATCCACTCAAATACTCTCTGAAATTTCCACTGATTGTCAACTTTCTGCAATCAACCAAAACAAAAGTTAACAGATAAGCATTATAAAAAAATAAATTACATATGAAAATGGTACTCTATGCAAATTCAACACTGGCCACAAAGCACAGCTTGGTGGTATAGTAGTTATGATACCAGATTACTTATCTGTAGCTTGTGGGTTCAGATTTCCAGCTGAATCTCTTGAAATATATCACAATTCATCACTTATCACAAAATTACACCAGTTAATGTACCTTAAATTATGAAACTTACTTAAGTTACATAGTCATTTAAGGTATCTGTAAGTTTTTAATATAATAACTGAAAGTTACCTGTAAGTTCAATATTTTGTATCTAGCATGAGGATCTCCATTTCTGTCAAAGCTAAAACTAGGATTGGTAACACCGTTAAACGAGACATTCCTTATGTATTCAGCATAACTCTGGTAGTCTCCTTGAAGAGATCAACAAATAAATCAATATCGTACGTTAATACTCAGAGTCAGTGGCGGCTGTGGCTGTCCAATTGGGGGGGGGGGACTTAAGCCCCCTTGCCCCAACTGGTGCCGCCACTACTCATGTAGTGCTGAAGACAAACCTGGCTAAATCCACCTCTCATAGAGCTTTCTACAGCATTGCACCATCTCTATGGACTACACTACCTTTTGGTAAGAAGACTCTAATTAAGTTTGCCTCCCACACTCAAACAAGAATTTCCCAATGAAAAACATACAAATTCATAATATTTGCATGTATTTACTATGTTTATTATCAATTTTCTCATGGATGTTTATTATCAATTTTTCTCACCGATGGTTATAACTATGTACAGAAAATAAAAAATAAGATCTGTTAAGCATGCTCCTCATTAAGCCAGATCTCCCGAAAGTGAATTATTCCAACTTGGGACCCCTCTCCCCCCCCCCTCATTTTGCCACTAAATTTTAAAATTTCAAAGCATTGATGAGGGCAGGAGTTGCATTCTGTCTCTTATACACATCTAGATGTGTATAAGAGACAGGGGACCCCTGCTTATTAGCTAAGTAAAATCTTAATGTTGCATAGTTTCAATTGAAAATCATACCATCTTTATTTCTATACATATCATCCAAAGCATATGCAAATGCATAGACAGCGTCCATGATAAATGCTGACCATACGTCAATCTGGAAGGTGTCATTACGGGTACATAAACGCTTAGTTGTGGAGTTGGTAAATGCGCAATTATAATGGTGGGCCAAGGTGAGTTTATAGAATGGGTTATCATGAGTAAGTGGATCAATGCTCAGGAGATACCTGTCAAGAAAAAGATTAAATTACAGTAAAAGATAATTAGCTAATCAAGATTATTCAAAATATATTTTTAAAGAGTAACACTGCATAAAATTAAATAAAGTAACAAATTTTGAAATGTGTTAAAGTCCCTCAACCCTCATTTTAAACTTGATCAAACCAAGCATATCCGATGTCAGTTTCATATTTTATCTAAGTTTTATTGTACTTTTTAATAGATTTTATGTAAAAGACTATCACAATTGAGTTTTTCTATAACTGAAAGTTTTTATTAAATATACAATTATGAAAACTTACTTCACAAAATCGTCATCAACATCAGACATTGGAAGAACTCCCAGCATTCCTTCCACAACACGTTCATATCCTTTAATCAATTGATCGTTCTTTGCCCACGAATCACAAGCTATCCATGTTTTATCAGTCATGTTCTGTTTCTTGGATTCCTCAAGGATTTTCGAAATATAATCCTTCCCACAGAAAGTGAAAATAATCTGAATTGAGAAAAAAAATATTTTCAGCTCAATAAAAGATATTGCAGTATATAACTTATCAATTATTTCATCTGGTTTCAATGTATTGTAAAGTATGCTATTCTTCTTCAGCGTACAGCACCATACCTTTTGAGACAATGCGACTTAGCCTAGGCATGCCACTACTAATTGGCTATTACTTAGTAGCTAACCAGAGAGGCCTAGCCTAGGTTGTGTCATCAGTTTCTGTGGTTATATTTTATCGGATGGTCAATGCATACGTAATAAACTATTGTTTGCGATAATTTAATTACAATTCTCCCTGACGATTACATGATGCACTGTAGGCCTTCGATAGCCAAGGCTTTTTGAACGGAATTCTCATTACTTCCTATTTTCATAGCCATGCATGATCGTGTTAGCTTGAGTTGCGCAAAGAGTTTGACTTTTCCCATTCCTATTTCATACCCTCTTCGCAGATGCTGTTTGGTTCCTGAGACGCCTTATTGGCTCAACAACGTCACTTACTCAGTGCACATGCTCATTTGCTGTCATAGCATTTCCAACGCATGCTCACTGTGTTTTTATACATATTTCACAGACGTTCTTTGGTAGCTGCGTCTGCGCATTCATTAGCTTGGAATTCTCATTCCTTCGTAGTAAAAGCTATCGCTACATGCAGTTTCTTAATGACTGTTTCCTCTTGATCATAGCAGCCTAAATGTGTGGCGTGAAAAATTGCTTATTAACGAAGAATTTTCTTTCACTAATGCAGTACATACAAATAAATTGTAATCCAACCTTTCAAAATAATGATGGCGGAATTGTAGATTCTAGATGGTAATTGTGAATTAAACCCTAAATAAAACCATACAGGTAGTTCAAGGCTGTGGTTTTTACTGAGCAATCTCATGCCTCTACATTTCCTTATTCCAGGTCAAATAAATTGAAATTACCATTGACTTTCCACATTCTTCCAATATTAAGAAATTGGGACCAATGAGAAATGGTCAGAAATTGAACAGTGTTTGCTTAATGCCTCTTCACACTTAGATTCCTTATGACCCTTGACCCCAAGACAGCAAAAGAATCTACACTCACCTCCGCTTTGCTATTATTCAATTTTGTCACTACTTCCTTGGCTGTCTTCTCACCATTAAGAATCAGGCTTTCGCTCACACAGATATTGGCCTCCTGCAAGTTCTTTTCCAATTCTTGCCGGCCTTCAATACCATAGTTGTCATTGGAATAAATGATGGATACAAGATTCCATTGGTATTTCTTTGCAATCTCGGACATCACAAGGGCCTGGTGTTTGTCGGATGGGACCGTGCGAAAGAAGTAAGGAAACCGCATCTTGTTGCTAAACTCAGAAGCTGAAGCTGAATAACTGATTTGTGGAATCTTAAATAAAGCTGAAAATAACAAGTAGCGACTAAGTGAGAGGGTAACTAGGAAATCGAAAGCAAAAGTGTCACTAATCAATTATCTATAGTCTCTTTTCAGTGTCTTGAAGACAACGGACCAAAAGGGAAAATAATTGCCTCGGTTTACATTCGCTAAAATGACTTACTCAGTAGATCAGAGACTGCTTTTGATGTGGAACTTTTGCCAGTTCCAACAACTCCAATAGTTTTAGGTTCACCGGAACAAGTTTCAGAATCTTCCACAGAACTAACGTCTATAAAATTTAATGTTTGCTGTAGTGACAAGAGATAACAAAAATTACATTAGTTTTGCAAAATGACATTTAGTTTCACTGAATAACTTTTCATTTCAACTTCACTATTGACATTTAACCTCAACATGTCTACAATATACAACAGAAAACTTTTCATGGGTGCATTAAATCTCTCGAAATCAAAAGGAAAAATATTAGCACACAGTATTGCCCTCCAGAATTGCTGCCCACTACAACAAGATAACTTTATTGTTATGTACAACATAAACTACACTTAAATTAAATTACACTTAAGTGCTTGTAGCACTTTAATTCAAATATCCACTTCCTTTTACTGTACGGCCTTCCTGAGGCAAAACCATGTAACTGACATTTTTGTTGATTTCGAAATATCATTTGGGAGTATTAATTAAACCCTTGTGAATACCTATATGAAAATTTCAGGTCTCAACAATAAGTGGTTTCGGAGATAGCACCACCTATCTTTAAGCACCAAAATCTAGTGATGTTCCATGGTAAAACAATGTAACTGCCAGATTACACGGCAAAACAATGTATCTACGATGAAGATGCGTTATTTTGCCTAGGAATGGAATTACAAAATTATTTTGAGCTGATGGAGTTTGGCACAGCAAAATCAACGAGTTTTCATATAAATAATCTTAATGACAACGTATGCACAAGCTAGATAAAGCATATGATTGCCTCAGATGTGAAAAAATTAAAAAATGTCATACTTGCAACAATATGCATGCCTGACATTTTTCCGAGGTAAAAAACATATCTGTAAATATCGTTAATAAATTTGCAATAACCCAACGATTGTAATTAAAATTTTACAAATTATAATGTAATAGGTACATAGTCTTGCAAAATCTCAGAAGGGTATGACAATTTATTGCCAAGTTGCATACATGCAACCTTCAACTCTATTTTTCTTGAAAGGTGAAAATTTCAAGTTTCTTATAGCAAAGTAACAATCTTCACTTGGGCATTATTTGTTTTTTATTTCTTCAATAGGAATTCTCAGGTGGCATCAATAGGTGCATTTTTTGTAGTTGAATAGTAGTACAGAAAGGGCACATAAAAAAATTATTAGATTATCACTCTTTTTAAAAAAAAAATTGATGAGGGCAGGAGTTGCATTTGAACGACTGCAATGTGATTCAATGACCTATCCAAAACTAGGCTTATATTCCGGTGAAAAAATAAGACATTACTTGAGCATCAAAAAGTCAAGGGAACACTCTAATTGTATATAGTAGGTGTAGGCTTTGGTCTTTACCTTGAGCAAGGCCAGCCTCTGCCTAAACTTTCTTTGTTGATTTCGTAGGTTAGATTTTGCCCAACCAATCAACATTGGAACATGTGAGTCTTCATGCTGCTGTGAACCAACAATCTGATCAGCCCACCGGGCGGGTCTTTTTATGGACGGACTGCAGTGTTGTCTATTTTTAACCGCACTTAGCGAGCTGTTTATTTTTAGCGACAGTAAACCAATTTAAATAATGGGCTGCCAAATTCGGAGCCAATTCCTTTATTTTGTGAGCATTTGTTTTTTGCAAAGTTGTTTTTATACAGTTAAAATAAATGATGTGACTAAAAATATATAAATAAAAAAATAAATAAAGTTATTCCCGCATCAATATTTCAAAAATTTTTACGCAGACGAGAGAAGCAATCCAATAAATTTTTCTATTTGAACTAACAAATTCCAGTCAAACGCTCCCCATGCAAACGGTAATTCATAAAAACTTGCTCCTTATGCATGTCCCACTGACAAACACACTTATACTGTACCTGTAAAGCTTGTGTGTAATCTGAGCAATCATCTCGGATTTCATATCCAAGCGTCGTATTTGGCAGCACACTTACATCCTTATTGATAACACTGATGGCATATATCATACTCTCTGTCCACATGCCTGACTTTGTTAGTATCTTCCCACAGAGCACATCATCATCGGGAATGTGGACAGGGAAGAGGCCTCCGATAATTACATCTCCTTTTAAATACGCCATTTCATCCTTTTCTTCATCTTTTACACTTCTATCGAAACGTTTGTGAATCAGTTCTGTTTCATTTGTATAGGCAAATGTTACGAATGTACTGCTACTACTAGGCATAGGCCCAGTGCTACTGAAGTTAGAAACGGAAACTACGTCTAGGCCTAGGTCCCCGTCTAGGTCTATATCAAGACTTAGTCCGCCCTCATCAGAAGACGGTAAGTTGGGAGGAAGCCTGCCATCTCCACTGTTAGGCCTAGCACTCTCCTTCTTACCAATCCAAAGAATAGCCACACAACAAGGTATGAATATCAACAACACGACACTTCTTACTATTACCCGCATTACGTTGTATTGTTTCCGTGCTGGCAAAACACACGCCAACATCAGATAAATACCCTTTACAATAACATAATTTCGTAGAAAAAAACAAGCCTGCGTTTACTGCCGAAACAAAACATCAACCTCCCACCTGCGTAGCGATTGTATTTACATGCATCAAACCGTCAACACGCGTCAACACGCTACAGCAAACGTCAACTATTAGCGTCAACGTTGACGTCGCGGATTTTGTTATCCCACCACACCAGAAGGGACACAGGCAACTGTGGACTATCCTATTATCATTTGAGCTGGGTATGTTAGACCAAAAAGGTAGTTTCTTCCTTAATTACATTATTCATAAGCCAAACTTAAGACAATAAATTATTTTTTTCTTCAAATGTGTATCAAATACAATAATTTGAGTGTAGCTTTTAGTTTATGTTTTTACAAAATTGGAATAGCCTAGGCCTAGGCCAAGTTCAAAGTGTAGCACATAAAATAAAGATGTCTGCGCCCATGATGACTTTCCCTTTTCAGAGTAAGAAAGTAGCATGCATGATATCTGACTGGAATTACGGATCGTCTTAATATCTCTGTTTTTTTGGTTTTTTTTAAACTTACGTTAGATATGCCAGCCAGTATTATTGGTTACAATAGGAGTTGCCTTTTGTTTTTGTTTTTTCCAGCGCATTGAGACTTCGGTATAATGCGCTATACCAAATCCCACTACATTACATTACATTACCTGTATCTGAAATCATATAGTTGTTTGTTACTTAGTTAGTCTTGGCCTCGCTCGGGCTCGGACGGAGAGGCCCTTTTGCCTAGTAGTAAATGCCTAGCCTTAGTTTAGCTAGGCTACTTAAGGCCTAGCCTACTTACTGTACTTAGGCCTTCTGATAGGCCTAAGTACTACACCAACTATGCTAGCCTGCCTAGACCTCTTTCTAGCCTAATTGGATGTATGCCTGCTGTGCAAGTAAAATAAGTAAGGCCTTCGTGTGGGGAATAAGGACTTTAACGTTCATGTCGATTTTGCCGAAAATTAGGCTTTGACCTAATATTAAGGTTTCTGAACAAAACGGCAAAAAACCAAAAAGACAATGACCAAAACGGCAGTGACCAAAACGGCAATAAATTAAAACGGCAATGATAAGTACCAAAACAGCAACAGACCAAAACGGCAATACTACCAAAACGGCAAAGGAGCAAAAGTCAATGCCAAGAATGAAGCGCCACCGGGCCCGGGCAGCAGTTTATAATTTTCTGAATCATTTTTTTTTTCTTGTTTTTTTTTTACACATCCATAACAAATTATTTTGTTATTTTAAAGTGTTTTTTATTATTATTATTTTTTTTTCTTTCCATTTTTTACTTTCGTATTAGCCTCATATTATCTGTATTTTAAGGTTCTAATTACTTAAATGTTCCCTGGTTTTATATTGTATATATTACATTGTGTTCCCCCAATCTTTATTACTATTGAATTTGTATGTTGTGTTATTGTTGTTAATCCTATTATTATTATTTTTTTATTATTATTATTATTATTATTATTATTATTATTATTATTATTAATTTTGTTATTCTTTAAAGTGTTTTTTTACTTTTATGACATAAATTGTTTAGCCTCATTTTGTCTGTATTTTAAAGTTTTAATTATTTAAATGTTTACTGCTTTTATATTGTGATTCCCCCAAACTTTTTACTATTTAATTTGTATGTTATACTATTATTATTATTATTATTATTATTATTATTATTATTATTATTATTAATAATAATCATTGTACACTTTCATGTTTATAATTGGGTTTTATGTAGTGCCACATTGGAATTAAGTTTTACTTCTTAACTTTCATAGACCATCCTTGCATCATCTTTTATTGTAATATTTTTTGTCCTGCCTTGTGCAAATTTTATCTGTTCTGTACAATGTTTCGATGATGAGAACTGAACTGATGATGTACCAAAATAAATATTGAACCCGAATGGTCTGTTAATTTTATTTGAGTTGTAATTTTTTTGTTATTAGTAACAGCAGTTAAAATAAAATCATCTAACCGATGTAAATACGAGTTAACACCACCTTAAAGTTCATAAATAAGGTGCGAAATCAAGAGGGGGATTTTAAAGGTAACACTCATGGAATGTTACTTTCAATAAACTTTTAATTTTAAAAAAGTCGTTTTAAGCATACTATTGTTGATTCGGTTCAATTATTAACTGTGTTGCCTACAGTTTATAGTCAACTGGTTTTGACTTATTGCCGTTTTGGTCTTGCCGTTTTGACTTATTGCCGTTTTGGTCCATTGCCGTTCTGGTCTAAAAGTGTTACCGTTTTGTTTTTTTGCCATTTAGGTCAATGCCTTTTTGACTTATTGCCGTTTTGAATTTTTGCCGTTTTGACCTGTTCCCAATATTAATATACCAATGTGTATAATATGCAGTACTTACGATTCTGCAGACCTATTTTCCTAAGGATTTTCTGTGTAAATTTGAGCTAGTTCTTGAGTTATCATCCGTGCAATTAAAAAACAAAACAAACAAAGAAAGAGTATGCCTAGGCCTCCTTCTAGCTAGGCAGGTAGTCTATTTATTTATTACGTCATATTCCACACAAAAATCACATATCAGGAAATGGCCAGAGGGATGCCATGAGGACAACATGGGCTGAGAGTCCAACACAAGATGTGGGTATCCTCTAAATCCCCTGGTCAAATAAGCATACAATAAATTATAAAACAGCACAGAAGCAAACACGATAGACCTAAATAGGTCTGGAAATAGAGTAGCTAATTTACTGTGCTGGTGTCAGGTCATTTTGATATCTACATAATAGTAACCCTTCCTGGCAAATCGATGACAATTTCCAAAGAAAAACCTATAGTATGATAACTCAATTTGTTAAGTCCAGCTCAGATGCAATGCTTTGTATTGCATTTCATTTTTATTTCATTTTTTAATAACTATATATCTTTCTTAAACTCTCACTGTATTTATAAATATTCATATTATATTTTTTTATAATGGTGCTATGCAGTAGCAATTATACTTTGTCTTTTGAAACTTTCTTACTAAACATATTTTTAAATATTTAAAATCAGTGTCAGTTGTTAACATTCTTGCATAGTATTATATGTGCTTTTGTTTTTATCGATGAGGGAGGGACTGTTTATATTTGGCTAGTAATAATAGTAAATACAGTATAAAAACTGATTTAATTTTATAGTTTTTAAAGAAAATGTATTTGACAAATTGCATTGTTATTTTTATGCTGTTGAATTAATTGATGCAGCAAAAGAATTTATTTTTTATTCCCGCATCAATATTTCCCGAATTTTTGATGCAGGCAGGAGTGATAATCTAATAAATTTTTCTATTTGCCCTTATTCCAAGTTTGTAAAGTATTTGATATTGCTTGCCTTATGACAGTCAATGGAATTAGAATTTTCTTACATTTCAGGTTAATTGAGAGGACATAACAGAGGGATATGGCATCAAATAGGAGGTTCATCCACAGTATAAAATGTGCTGGAAAATATCTTTTGCATCCACACAGAAGAGGAAGATGGATTGCAAAATCCAGAAGTGTTGTCACCTGGTCGCCTTTGGCTTCTGCCTTCAATTTGAAGACAAAGTGGAAAATTAATTTTGGAAAGTCAAATGTGGTAAGATAAAGTAAAGCATGCGTGTACAGTCTCTATACGAGGCCCACCCATGAAGAACTTAGGTGCAAGCCAACATAATCAAACAACTGAAGCTATCCAGTACTAACAGTTTAGGCCTGCAGCCACACTGGTAGATTTGTTTAAACTAGTGCTGAAATTGCTGTTTAAATATACAGCAGAAGCAATTTCAAATATAGAATGTAATTTTTACACATATATACTCTGTATGTTCACCATTGAAAGTATGAGTTTAACATACTACAGTTATAGGTTTGTGTCAATTTATCTATTTTAATTGTTATTTTTTTATATATAATCTTCAGTATAACATACTGTATGTATACCTCTACATTTTCAGTAAGACCTACCATACTGTAATATTCTATTATCAAACTAATGCTTAATTTGACAATTCATGTTACAGTAACATGAGTTCTGAGCAGTAGCATGTTAAATTATAAATGTTGGTTGGTTTCTAATAATATTGATGATGGTAACAATGCAAGGCAATAGTGTGCACTTTATTGAATAGTATGATATCTTTATTGCAAGTGATCTTTCCCTTGTTTTCTTAGGGTTTGTTTGAAATGCCAGAACTGACCTCTCCGACAGGTTTCAGTGAAGCCCAGGTGAAATGCATCAAGGAAGCTGAGGATCTGGTACAGGAGGCAATAAATTCTCCCACAAGTCCTCAAATAGTGAATATTTTTGACAAATTGTCTGATACGCTGTGCCGTGTAGCTGATTTGGTGAGTCACTGGCTACAAGTTCATCTGGCTAAAATACTATTTTTTTAAAATTTTCTTAACAATCGGCCCACCAAACACGGAGATCTCCATGTTCTGGGTTTTTTTAAAGAGTCCGATAGATGGGGTAATTAGCGTACTGACAATTTGAAAACTATATTCATTCTGGACCGTAAGTATTTCACTATTTGTTTGTTTACATTAGCATAGAGCGGTATTGATTTCTTTCACGAAATCATGATTATCTCAGCTTTCGTTGTGCAAAGTTGCGTAAAAGTGAGTCATTTTCATTTTACTGTTACGGGTCACAGATTGTAATTAGAATAAAGTGTTTGGTACCATTGTAAACCTAAAATGTTGTAGTTCTTGTGGTATTCACTACATGTCAATCTGATCACATACGCACTCTCAATGAGCTTCGGAAAAGTGTTAAAATTTGCTAATTTGGCGGTGGCTGATACTATTTTTTTCAAACCCCTGGGTTTCAGAGTGTTAAACACTGATATTAATATATAAAAATGATAAATAGTTGTTGAAAAGTATGTTGTACATTGGAAAAAGTACTTTTGGTAATGAAATAATTAAAAAATATATTTTGTCATTTCTGTGAAGCTAAAATATAATATCTTGGATAACAGAAAAACATTTTGTTCGTTTACATTTTGTAAATGTAGTTTCCCTAAATTTTGCAAGAAGTGAATTTAAAAGACTTAAGCTTCTGTTAGATTATATTTAAGGGTTGGGCTGAAGAAAACATCAAAAGCCACTGGTAAACCAAATTTACTAGCCTCCCCTTAAAGCTATTGAAAATTGAAATTCTTTATTGCAATCAATTAAAACATGGTGGATAAAGCTTATGTAATTAATACTTTCATTCCTTTTTCAGGCTGATTTTATTCGGCTAGCTCATCCTGACAATAACTTCGCACAAGCAGCTGAAGATGCCTGTATGTCAATAAGTGCTCTGGTAGAAAGGTAAATTCCATATATCCATACACATTATTGTCAGCCTACCAACAGCAACACTACTGTATATGAGCTTGCCTTAAGCAATCATTTGGCTTAAACTGCACTTGATCACCAGTTGTAAATAAATGTTAATAATTCAGATCACATTGTCATATTATTTGGTTATTTATTCTTTGCCCTTCAATATTGACTAAAAAATATGACTTTGAGATCACTTTGTTATGATGCTGTTTATTTATCTATTATAGTTTAAGGCTTTTACAGTACAAAGCTGACTAACAGAGGTTTTCTAAAGGGCACATATTTAACATTTCCAAATGATTTTGGATATTATTTTTGCTCATTTCCACCAAAATGGCAGAACTATTTTTGATACTAAATTTTCATCAAATTCCTCAAAGACTCAACACAAATGTGGAGTTACACCAGTCAATCAGAAGGTTGCTAGACTCCAAGGAGGTCATGGGGTCAATGGATGAAGAATCGAGAAAGGTCGCTGAATTGTTCTTGTTTGATTTTGAACAAAGTGGAATACACTTAGATGAAATAAAGGTTAGAATTCAAAAGATGTTTTGATTTACAAGATAAAGGTAAAGGTAGGAGAATAACCCATAACTTGCAGCGTCATTGTGCTGAAATGTGTACGGACGTGGTCCGTGATTACCTAGCAGCCGTAAAGAGGCGCTTCTTGGTAGATACATGTTCACATCATTCCACAACGACAAGGACTGAAATAAACCATAACATCGGGGTAACCCCCTACTCTTCCAAAAGATGCAATGGGTTCTTTAAAGTGCACACGAGCCAGATGTATACACTGGACCTCCATTTTAAGTCCTTATCTGAGAAGACTTGGTTCTACCAACCGAACCATGGGCGAGGAGCGGCTGGAACCAGCGCCGATGTTAATGCTATAGCTAGCGGCGCCCATGCCTTACCGCTCGGCCACTCAACTCGCCATGAATGCATAAATGCACTAATACAATTCACCCTCCAATTCTAGGCCCCCTTTGGGACTTGAAAATCTGGGGTTGTCTCAGGGTTCAGTTCTCACATAGAGGGTTAGCTTGGTGTTAATAGATTGAAGATTGTTAATTTGTTCTTTAAAAAAGTGGTCTCGAATTAGAAGGGTCTTGAAGTTAGAAGTGTGATGAATTGGAGGGTTCACTGTAGTGCACTAATGATAAATGTTATAATTTATACATGCACAATACCTACGTTTTTCTCCTTCCAATCGAGTACAAGTGGGTGCCTGGTAGAAGCATTGTTGGCATAAAGCGCTATAATCACTAATATAATGATGAACCTGATTTAACGATAATAAAAGTATGAGAATAATAATTGATTGGTAAATGTTCAAAAAGAGGCTTCATAACTAGAGCCTAACAAGGAACAACACGGAGGACGACTGCAAGGACAGATGCTAGCGTGATGACATAGCAAGCTTCCACAAACTAACAATAACTCTGATAGGTAACTTATACACTTTTATTATTAATGACAGAGTTAGGGAATAACTTCTATGCAATTTTAAACAAACTTGTTTTGCTTTTGATTGATATTTTTTATAGAGGTTAAAAGCAGTTAGTCTGAATGAAGATATCTTAGTTCTTGGTAGCCAATTTATGCAGGGTACTCAGATGCCGACAGCTGTACGTAAAGATGAACTTCCTGAACATATTCGCCACTGTTTCCCAGTTGATGGTCAAAATGTGATGATTAATTCCCTTCATGCAGAAAATCCTAGTGACTTGGTGAGTGGCTTATTATATGCAACTTTTTGTCATTACTAATGATATTCATTTTATTCATTCATGCCTCTTTAAAATTTAACCATTGTGACGTATCAAGTAAACTGTCATGGTAGAATATTAGCAATTTGTATAGACTGTTGGTAAAATAGTGACACAAAAGAGCCATTAGTGCATGAGAATAATATTGCATAAGACCTGCATTAGCCTGGGTTCCAGGCCCTAAGGTTGGGTTACTCGCACTTTATTGCACTTAGTGCGCACCATACCAAGTTTAATTGGCGTCCCATACTCAATTTCTTTTTTTCGGATTATTCCGTCTTTAAATTAACTTACTTAGTGATGGTGCTGTCCAGAATGAGAAAAATATTTTAATAAAAAAAAATTTTTAGAAGCACTGTACCATAAAAGGGACCTCTGGCAAGTTTATATTGGAGAATGAATCCTAAAGTCTTTCTAATGTATTCTATCGGATTATGACCGGTTGAGCCGCCGACAAGTTGAGCCGCCGGTCATTTCTATGGAACGCCAAGCGCGCTTAAAAGGGACTTCTGGCAAGTTTATATTGGAGAATGAATCCTAAAGTCTTTCTAATGTGTTCTATCACAGTATGTTATAGCAGTATAGATGAAGCCTGATGGTAACTTTTATGATGGTTAAACTGATTTATTTATAGATTAGAGAAGCTGCTTATAAGGTGTTCTTGTACCCAAATCCAACTCAGAGCACCCTTCTAGATCAGCTGCTTGAGGCAAGGCATAGCCTAGCCAACCTGGTAGGATTTCAAACGTTCGCCCATCGAACGCTACGTGGTACCATGGCAAAGACTCCTGAGAATGTGATGGAGTTTCTGATGTATCTTGCTGAGCACTTGTACCCAAAAGCAAAAAAGGAACTGCAGTTTCTTGAAGGTGTCAAGAAATCCATCAACAAATATAATAACCAGGTAAGATAAAAGAAGAAAGTCAATAAAAGAGTTTTTGATTTTCCATTGAAATACTAAGATGACAAATATATTAATTTAACAGCCACCATGCTAACATCACAATTAATATTGTAAATATCATTATTAATAAAAATGATAAGGAATATATGTTTTATGGTTACAATACAACAATTAACTTGTTTTGTTAAAAGACTTTTAATGATTATGGTTGTTGCTCCTGTTATTTTTTTCTGTTTTTGTTGTTGCTGTTGTTATATTTAAATTACCAAGTAAGTGCTTACAATTTTTTTTGGGTAGCCTTAGTGCAAAACTTATTCGAGAGTGGCATTATTTTTTGAATGGTGTTCCTCATGTTACTATGGCACCCTGTGTTGTACATAGATCGGCCTGACTCGGTCTGCATGAAGTTCAAAATATCTAGACTTGCAGGGTAATAGCACACTTGATTAGGTGCTACAATGCTTCAATTGAAAATAGAACTTATAAGAGTGCAGTTCTTGGTAAAAAAAATTAGCATTTGTGCATCGCTTAGTCCATTATTTATGGTAATTATTTTATTATTGTTACTGCTATTAATTTTTAATAATAGTATTAGGAATGAATGAGGACTCAATTTTTCTTACAGGAAATAAAGCAGTGGGACCCATCATATTATATGAATATAGCAAAGAAACAAAAGTAAGTATGTTTTTTATATTGTATTACTTCCTATTGATAATTTTTTTTTTATTTTACCTGTTTTTACATATTATTATTATTATTTAGAATTTATTATTTTTATTTTCATAAGATATACAATTAAAACAAGAATAGTTTTAGACAATAGAAATATTGATAGAAAAAACCCAACCAAATGACTGTTGTTACTTTTATGTTGAGGTTGTTTGTTTTTCTTACTATTAGGATTGCTATTGCTATTATAAATATTATTATTATTTATTGGATCTTGTTATTATTTATTATTTTATATTGTTATTACTATATATTTATTATTTGTTTTCACCATAAATTTATGAATTGTAGGTTTGACGTTGAAAATATAGACCTAACTCACTACTTCTCTCTTGGAGCGTGTATGGATGGATTAAACCTGATCTTTACCAGCCTCTATGGGGTTAGCCTAGAGAGTGTTGATCCACAGCATGGTGAAACCTGGGCTCAGGATGTCAAAAAACTAGTATGTGTACCATTAAGCTTGGTTTCCATACAATTGCTACACGCTATCACCGTCAGCTTTCTGTCATGTTGATTGGTCGGTTGAATCGGGAAACCTTTCTGATTATATCGGGGACTGCTACAAGGATTGCACAGAAAACACTGTAGTCTGAGTGTAGCGATTTTAATGAAAACCACACATTGGTGTTGTAGTGCTACTAGGGGTACCATCAGTGTTATGTTTATGATTATATTGATGGTGATTTATTATCAGTTATAATTTAAATATTTGTATTCATTTTATTGTCATTTTAGGCCCTGTCAATACTGTCAAATTTTACTTGACAAAAACATGTGACATGCCTATATGGTCATGATGACATCACATCATGACCATATATAGCCACCTCATGACTATATATGGGCATGATGACATCACATCATGACCATATATAGCCACCTCATGACTATATATGGGCATACAGCAGTTGTTTGTCAAAGAAAATTTGATAGTATAGACAGAGCTTTATTTTATTATTAATAAATTCATCACTCTTTGCCTCTCTGTGAGTCAGGCTGTTTATCTGTCTGTGGGCCTGTTTCTGCCGAGCAAAAAAACATTTGTTTTTAAATGGTTATTAAAAAACACATGTTTTTCCCCAGTAGAAACGGGCCACAAAACTAAACACGGTTAGGAATGCGTTCTAAAAATGTGTGTTTTTACACGCATTCGTTAAAGGGTTCGCGTTCAGAAAACGTTTGTTTTGTGGTACAATTTTCAGCTGCAACGCAATACCATGTTAGTCATGACCCGTCGATGACCCAAGTTGACCTCTTCGTTGGTTTGACCGCTCGTCCTCGGGAAATTCGGGGTGAAGAAAAAATTTAAACCAATAGGATGACATGCTTGAAGATCATACCATACTTTTTTCATACTTTTGTGGTGTGTTCGGCATGCGCTGTAGCTCGCAAAAGTAAGGTCAGCTTGGTGGCCGTCATTTAAGCTCCACCCACCTAACAATGCTCGCATTACCATGTTTTTATTAGTTGCACTTTTCACTAGAAACACGTTCAGAAGGAATTTAATCGTTTATGAAAAACATGTGTTTTTGGCATTATTCAGCCAAAACACACCCTAAGTGTCAGGCTGTTTATCTGTCTGTGTGTCGGGCTGTTTATCTGTCTGTGTGTCAGGCTGTTAATCTGTCTGTGTGTCAGGCTGTTTATCTGTCTGTTAATCTGTCTGTGTGTCAGGCTGTTTATCTGTCTGTGTGTCAGACTGTTAATCTGTCTGTGTGTCAGGCTGTTAATCTGTCTGAGTGTCAGGCTGTTAATCTGTCTGTGTGTCAGGCTGTGTGTCAGGCTGTTAATCTGTCTGTGTGTCAGGCTGTTTATCTGTCTGTGTGTCAGGCTGTTCATCTGTCTGTTTAGTAGGATCATGCTAAAACTAAATGGATCATCATGAAGTGAATAGAAATATTAATCTAAGGAAGAGGCGATTAAATTTTGGTGTGAAAATATCAAAGGCCACTGTCACACAAATTTTAAAAACATTTTGTGAAACTTCTTTTCGAGTATAAAAGAAAAATAATGTAGTCGCCAATAAATATTCTATGGATTGGCTGCACTCTAGTTGCTATTGTTATTATTATATTTGTAAATGCTATTATTGTTAATCTTGTTTTTTTTTTTTCTGTAGGCTGTTATACACGAAACGGAAGGTCTGTTAGGGTACATATACTGTGATTTCTTTGATCGTCCTAGTAAACCACCCCATGATTGTCATTTTACAATACGAGGAGGTCGTCTAATGGATGATGAGTCTTACCAACTACCTCGTGTTGTGTTAGTCTGTTCCTGTATGTAAGTAACTACCAAAAACATTTCTGGCTGATGTACCTTCTTATCCTCTTCGTCCATTCAGAATTAGCTGCCTTCTACTACCTTTAAATTATTTTAAAATTTAATCATTTACCTCATTTAGGTGACTTTTGGAAGAATTTTACCACTTTAGAATTTTTTTTAATCAATTTTAAAACTTATTTCTTGTAAGTAGATCATGCAAGGCTTTCATTCTACAGAACCATTTTAAAATTGATTTTAAAACTTAATCTTTTAAGTAGCTATAATTTTTACATGTGCATTTATCAATATTTAAAATAGAGCTTCATAGTTTACTAAAGCTAATGACTGGTCCCTTCTCTTTGTGTTACAATCAAAAGCGTCTGTTCGCTTCCAGAGCTCTGATTGGTTGCGCATTTTTTCACTTTGCAAAAAGTAGAAACAGTTCGAACTACTGATTACACTAAAATATATTCTGATAGAAATGTGAATGCACAAGCTCCTGAGCTGATGCTTTTGATTCACACAAGTAAGTTTGCCTATTGGAAAACAAGCTTCAGAAGAGATGCCTAAGCCATTGATACTGTGTACAGTATGGGCCATGTGAATGCTATAAAATGCAGTAAACTCTTCAGAAAAGAGCAGCGGCAAGGGATTGATTTTTAAACTTTCGAGGGTGATTCCTGGTGTGTTTCACTCTGAAAAGGAATTCAGTGCAATCCTGAGTGGAGGATTGTCTTTTCGTGGACAGGCAAATTACCACCATTGTGTGAGTAAGGAAGAAGATGATGATGATCATTAATAGTTATTATTGTGTGAGTAAGGATGATGATGATGATCATCATCATCATCATTAATAGTTATTATTGTGTGAGTAAGGATGATGATGATCATCATCATTAATATTAATTATTGTGTGTGTGAGTAAGGATGATAATGATGATCATTAATATTTATTATTGTGTGAGTAAGGATGATGATGATCATCATCATCATTAATAGTTATTATTGTGTGAGTAAGGATGATGATGATGATCATTAATATTTATTTGTGTGAGTAAGGATGATGATGATCATCATTAATAGTTATTATTGTGTGAGTAAGGATGATGATGATGATCATTAATAGTTATTATTGTGTGAGTAAGGATGATGATGATCATCATTAATAGTTATTATTGTGTGAGTAAGGATGATGATGATCATTATTAATAGTTGTTATTTCCTTTGTACATTTTCAGTCCACCTCAGTCTGGAGCACCTGCACTCTTAACACATGGAGTAAGTAATTTTTATAACATTGCATACTTCTATTGTATATAATTGCTCAACACAAAAGAATATATCTTTGCGAGTTGTTCTGGCATGATCATGAATACAAATAATAAATGTTTATGAGCGCAATGGGATGAATATTTTCATGAGTTGAAAGATATGAAAATATTCTTTCCATGATTGTGCAAGTAAAAAACATTATTTGTTTTATAACACACTTTAAATAGATTCTGGTCATTGGATATTTTATGAAAAAATGTACCCTTTTTCTAAATAGAACAGTCCAGCATCTCTTTAACCAATCAAAAGATTGTATTAGGCTGATTGATATCATATCCTAGGCACCGTGCAATGAGGAAAACGGTGGAAAGAAAATGCATGGGAGGAAATAATAATACACATTGAATTGGATTGATTTGTATTGGATTTATTCGGTGTAAGCACCAAGGATAGCCCATGAAAGTCTAGAAGAAGACTTGTTTCCAGTGGAGTCCTTCTGGTGGTGATTAGACAGTACACCGGGAAACAATCCCCTACTCTTTTCCGCAGAGTGTACTGTGTTCTTTAACGTGCACATGGGCCATAAATGCACACGGGACTAACGGCTTGAACGTCTCATCCGAAAGACAGTGCGCTATGTAACTTGTATTTCAGCCCTCTAGCTGAAACACAAGGAGAGGCAGCGATGGGAATTGAACTGGGGACCTAGAGATCTCCACGGTTCAGCGCACACACAGTGGCTACCACCAGATTAGCAGACTGAGCTAAGCTGCTCTCTCGTACTAAAACTAAATTTCCATGATGAATGACGAAATGGGGTAAATAACCAATGTCACGTGATATGAAATCCACCAATCAAATGACAGATTTATTTAGGTGTGTTATAAAAAAAATAATTGATTGGCATTAATCATAAAATCATTCAGTATTTATAAAAACATTTTTTTTTCAGATGATGGAAAACTTATTCCATGAGTTTGGTCATGGTATTCACTGTAAGTCTTTCTGTGTCATGTTTTGATTTAATTGACTCTTCCACTAGTTGATGTCATCATTTATCTTGAGCCATATTTATGCTTCTGAACCTGTTGAAAGTGTAAAAAGGAAAAACATTTATTTTTTATTGTGTTGATACCAATCACATTTGTTAATATGGTACTGTTAGAACTTTGACTGTATTGTATGAATGGATATTATACTGTTAAACCTTTTGATTGTATTGTATATGTGTGAATTTTTTACTCTACTCTACATGTTGATGTTGTACTGTGAGGCCACACAATATTATATTCTCTACCCACAGCCATGCTTGCTAGAACCAAGTTCCAACACGTGACAGGTACGCGGTGTGCTACAGACTTCGCAGAGGTGCCTTCTATTTTGATGGAGTTTTTTGCCAATGATTATCGTGTCCTCAAGAAGTTTGCAAAACATTACAAAACTCAGGAGGTACTGTACGTTATTTTTCAATTTCTGATTTGACATCCTAATTTCTTTCAATATTCATGTCTGGTAAGTTATAAATCACAAACACCAAGTATGGACATTCATTTTAGGGCAAGAGATTTGATCCAGTAAGTTGAGCCCCTATTGCCTCTTTCTGTGTACAAGACGGCATAGGTCGTATAGCTTGGAATGT
Source organism: Anneissia japonica (assembly GCF_011630105.1). Taxonomy (NCBI): domain Eukaryota; kingdom Metazoa; phylum Echinodermata; class Crinoidea; order Comatulida; family Comatulidae; genus Anneissia; species Anneissia japonica. The sequence goes on along the minus strand of NW_022692922.1, from coordinate 1,013,775 downwards.
TTATTCTTGCCTTGAAATTATTTCCTAGCAATTTTCATGTTGTATCCTCTTTATCCCTTTGCTTTCTTCACATTGTGTTCAAAAAAGATAACAATTTCCAACAACAAAAACATACATTAATTATGTACAGTCTCTAATTTAAGTTACCCTGAAATTATTTCCTAACATTTTTCATGTTGTACCCATCTTCTATCCCTTTGCTTTCTCCACATTGTGTTCGAAAAAATAACAATTTCAAGGAAAAAAAACACACACTAATCTCTGATATAGTACTGAAAATTATTAATTCTGGTTTCTTTTAACATCACTTCAGTAATCTGTAATTTCATATTTTAATTTGTGAAAAGTACAGTCTGTTCCCCTAAGTATCTAGTTTCCTCAGTTTATTTCTTCCCTTTCCCACTTTTCCAAACATTAATGTTTTGATTCCAGATAGTTTGTAGAAATTTGTAGAAATCAATTATAGTGCCACCAATACTGATATTAACATGTTTTTAATTTTAGACTTTGCCAGAAGAAATGATTTCAAAACTTTGTGCTTCTAAGAAGATGTTTTCAGCATATGAAATGCAGACACAAGTTTACTATTCAATTCTAGATCAGATGTTCCATGGTAACCACCCCCTACAGAAGGTATTTTTATTGAAGACACAACTTGTTCAGTGAAACCAAAAAGTATAGAATAGCAAGAGGTTTGATTGTCGAGGTTCCCTTGAAGAGGAATCCTATCCAAGAAAGAACTACCTCAAACTAGAGGATGTCCTTCAATAGAATGTAAAAGGCGTTCATATCGAACACATGTTTATAGAACGCATGTTCGAGTTTCGAACTTTATTAAATTCAATATGGCGCCCCCTATCTTGTGGTAGAACTTTGCATATCGTTTCATTGCGTGCATGCAAAATAAGGATAATCGGACCTCTTGCAATACTATACTCTTTGGTGAAACCCTCAAAAATTCAAAAGTAAATAAGTTAGCAACACAGATGAAGTTATTTTTTAATTATTTTAACTTTTTACTACAAAAATCCTTCAATTAATTTTAAAGGTCTGTGCAAAGAATATTGGAAAGGTATTTTATGTATCATAATTGGTAATTGAAACCTTTTCTTATGATATTTAGAAGCTGATAATTATAAGTTTATTAGGTCTTCACAATATATCTAAATCTTTACGATGTTATTCAATATTTAGACTATTATCATGGCTCATCTTAATTATTTTTTCCTTTTTTAATATTCAGAGCACAACAGATATTCTAGCTGATGTTCAAAATAACTTTTCTTGCTTGTCACATGTTCCAGGAACAGTAAGTAATTATTTTAAACAAAACATCAATTTAGTTTCTTTTTTTTTTTTTTGTTAATGAATTGGATTAATGAATTGGAATATTGAAATTAATTATTACTGTTTTCTTTAAATCATAGGCTTGGCAGCTTCGATTTGGACACCTTGTTGGTTACGGTGCTAAATATTACTCGTATGTACTCTCAAAGGCAGTGGCCACCAAGATATGGAGTCAGTGTTTCGCTCAAGATCCATTTTCAAGGTCCGCAGGTGAACGATTTAGGAAGGAGATGCTAGCAAGCGGAGGTGGTAAAGATCCAGCCACATTAGTAGAAAGTATGTTATTGTAAATGAAAAAAGTATTCATGTTTTTTTTTGTTATAGTGATAGTTTTCTTTGTTGAAAATTTTTTTTGATTGTTTAAATTGTTGAATGTTGATTGTGATGGTGGTATTTTTTTTAGATTTAATCCTAAAGCTTTACTATTGCAATACAGCAACTAGGATGATGATGACAAAAACGATGACGATGAGGACGATGACGATGTCAAGGAAGACGATGATGAGGATGAAGATGATGATGTAGCTCTATAACTTTATAAACTCCTCAAATCAACCATAAAAAATATTGCTATAGGTGGGTAATTCCGTGTCAAATCAACCAGAGGTCCCAGGTCGACCATCTCCAATTTTCATGAAACTTCTTATAAATGATCCACTATGTGAAAAATCAAAATACACAAAAGATTAGCCCTACTGGATATGTAGTTTCCGAGATATTGACGCCCGAAAAAAGGGGCGTGGCTCTTCAAGATTCGCAAATGCAATTTCCTCCAACTTTGGAAGCTTACAACTCAGGATTGATAATAGCTATCAAGGTCAAACTTGGTATTCTAACTTATATTCCTCCATATCACACAAATATGGCATCAGATTATCTGTTATCTCTTCTCTTTTGAAGTTACCTGCACTCAAAATAGCCACTTTGTTTAAAGATGCAATTTTTTTGTGATTTTCAATGTCACCCTGTGTCCATATGAGTGAGTGTATACATCTTAAATTATAGATATATTATCTATGGGTAGTTGCCTCTAGCCACCAGCAAGCACAGGCTGATCAAATGAATTAAAATGGAATGGCATCCATTCAAAGTTGGGACCAGCCCTCAAAAAGTGAAAAAAGCCTATGTTTCCCATTAACGGTTCGTCATGTGGACAATTAAAATCTTTTCTTAAATTTACACCAGTTAACCAGATATATTAGATCTACTTATACACCAAATTTCAGCTTTGGTTCTCAGCTCCTTCATGGTTAGATACTATGTTGAAAACTACACATATTGTAACATAATCGGAAATAACTAAATTTTTTAAGAGTTAGGTAATTCCATGCCATGGGATCATAGATTTTTTAAATTTTTTATACTGACAGTTATTCATGTGAATTGAAAAACCTAAAATTTTTAGACTCAAATTCCTGTTTGTTTTCCCATAGCGGCAGTTTGATGTAAAAGGGGGCGTGGCACAAATTAATCCACTGTGAAATTAACTTTGATTTTCTTATGCTAATATCTTTGGAAGTATAGCACCTATAACCTTCAGAGTTTGTGGTGTAGGACATCTTTTGCTGCTGATTCCAAATCTGCAATCAGAAAAGTTGTAGCATGTACCATTGTGGAATAGCAATGGTCTAAAAATTCATTTCATCAGCCCGTGCTTGTTGGTGGCTAGAGGCAACTACACATAGATAATATATCTGTAATTTAAGATGTATACACTCACTCATATGGACACAGGGTGACATTGAAAATCACAAAAAAATTGCGTCATTAAACAAAGTGGCTATTTTGAGTGCAGATTACTTAAAAAAAGAAGGGATAACAGTAAATCTGATGCCATATTTGTGTAATATGGTGGAATATAAGTTAGAATACCAAGTTTGACGTTGATAGCTATTACCAGTCCCAAGTTATAAGCTTCCAAAGTTGGAGGAAATTGCATTTGCGCATCTTGAAGAGCCACGCCCCTTTTTTGGGGTGTCAGTATCTCGGAAACTACATATCCTATAAAGCTAGAGAGTCAGAAATTTGACTTTCGGAAAATTGGGTTTTTGTAAGACGGAATGGGCGGTTTGGCATTTAGCAGACTGGGTTTCGGCAGGGCAAAATTTGAAAATTGGCAATTTAGCTTTCGGCAAACTGGATTTCAAAAGAATGGAGTCAGCAATTTAGCATTCGTCAGACTGTTTTTGGAAATGCTGCAAATCTGATTTCGGCAGACCTGTCCGATACCCGACATGTGTACTACATAGTCTCTATTTAAGCGCGATCCTTTTTTTTTTTTTGCGCTAGACGTACCGGTAAGCAATCAAAGAACAGCGTGTGACGTTCAGCATCACACGTGTTTTGAACAGGGACGTCCGATTCTTGTTATGTTGTTATCTAGCTTCGGTGGCATTAACTTTCTACCTGCAGGCGACATGAAAACAAGATATTTGGAATTTGACAGAATAATCAAAACATACGCTTTAAAACACACTAGCACTCGTTATTATTGCTATTTTTTATCGTTATCATCAGTAGACCTTGCTCTACAGTAATTTAAAATACAGATCAACACGTTTGCAAAAAAATGTCGAAAGTCATTGGGGGGGGGGGGGCCTTTCATCGACAGCAATTGTTGCAAACCTCTGGGTAATTTGTAATTGGGGATGGGGTATTTAGCCAACTAGGCCTGATAAATGTCTCTAGTCATATGGATCTGTTGCACGAAGCACGATTTGATCTGTCTCTTATACACATCTAGATGTGTATAAGAGACAGTCTTAAGACTGGTACTGTATATATGTGCTATATGAAGCTACATTACATGTGTCTGTACTAGTGGATGGGTAAAAGCAGCATCTTCATAAGCAATTAGTTACTTGCAATCTTAAAGAGGCTTATGCAAAGGAGACCAACCCAGACAAAGTTGGTTTTCCTAAATTTGAAGAATTGCACCCAAAAGGCTGTGTGTGCTAGCAGGAGCAAGTGGGATGCATTCAGTTTTGTATGCACAATCCATCAAAGGAAAAGTATTATTCACTGGAGCAAGGTTGTGGAGAATTTAAACATTGCATTACTGCCTTTCAGCTATTCAGTGCAATCTTCAACACAGTAATTGCTTTCTTAGCAGCGTGAAGCATGTCAAAGATGATTGATCGGGTTGAATATAAAGAGTGGATTTCAGCAAATTGCTCAAATCTTGACATTAAAGTTCCAACTGTTTCAAACTTTGTTGACTCACTAATAAGTGTCTTAAAAATTATTACCCCACGATTTCATTCAAAAAAAAGAAAAGCTGCTCATGCTGCATTAACAAAAACAAGTAACAGCATTTTGACATTGATTTGAAATTTATAATAAATGATTTATTCCATAATTTTCTTTGGTGGTGCATCTGTTCATGTTTTATGGTATAAAGTGATCATTGTAATCAAAATTAACATGTTTCTTAAAAATCTTATGATTGAGTGTTTAACTTTATTCTGATTTAATTGATGATACAATTTCTTTTTTAATTTCGCTGATTTTCGAAATGGTATGTGTTAATTGCTCACTTCTCAGGAACTTTTAGGGTGCCCATCAGCAACTTTATTATGAAGCTTTTTATATTACATTGTAACTCAACTTCAGCACCTAAAAAAAAAAAAATTTGGTGTGCTGTTGCTAATAATTTAGAGGAAATTATCTGTGTTAGTATGTACAAAAGGTGCAATTTCGAATGAACATGCCATATATAATTGCTCACTGCTTAGGATGTTTTACAACGCCCATCTCCAAATTTATTGGGAAGCTTCTTTATATCATAATGTATCTCTAGCATGAATTAGAAGGGAAAAAAAACTATAAATTTCTTGTATGCAACTTTGAAATTTACAATCTGTAATAACTATTTTATGGTTAAATTGAGGAGTTACCATTTATTTAGAAAGTTATAAAGCTACTCAATAGCTTTGAAGTGAAACCAAAATTAGATCAATAGGTTCTATACTTACCGAGATATGATCAGTTAAACGTGCAATGTATCGCTAATTAGCCCAAATTTTGTTAGCACGTATCTCACTAATTTCATTTCTGATCATTCCTCATGGAGGTCCAATAACATACATGGAATTTGACATGAAATTGCCCTTTTGTAATTAAGACAATTACAGCAATGATTGCTACAACAGGGACCACAATTTTAGTGGTAGTGATGATAATAATGATAATATATACTACAATGGGAAAAATATACAAAAGATTGCAATGATAGTAATGATCATAATCATAATTAAAAGGAAATGTTGGTCTTAGCTATTTTTAATATGCATGCTGATAATTTCATTTTTTGTAGTATAGACTATACAGTATTTGTTATACTGTCTATATCTGGTCTTCCTGGAAATCAGGATAAATTATTAAAACATTCTTTCTTTCTTTTCCAGATATGCTTGGCCACAAACCCACAAAAGAGGAATTAGTACAATCGCTGTTGACTGGACTTTGACCTTTTCTTCACTGAAGGATGATAGAAATAATATATCAATGAAGATTTTGATTAATTAAAAGTAAATCTCCCATATATGGAACACTAACTGAAAACAATAATACAGTTTTAGGCAAGCAATTATATAACCTGAAAATGATGTAATTTTCTGTTGAATCAACACCCATAGATGCTCTTTTACTGGTACCTAGGATCACTCGACTTCTTCCTCTGATAAAAAACTCCCCTTTAAGGAATTGTGGTTTTTGGATTCAAATATTCTTATTGTGGACAATGCATTTTTTGTATCAGGGCACAGGTGGCGGATCCAGGGGTAGCAAAAGGGTCGCTCATCACTCTCCCCCTCCCCTCCCTCCTCCAGCAGGGACCAAAAATAGAAACTCTGGAGCTTTGGGGAAAACGCCCTGAACCCAGCAATATAAAGAAACACCACAAAAAAAAATCCTGTATCTGCCAACTGCATAGGATAACATATCAAATTAACCTTTTACATGGAGACAAGAACAAATCAGTTCAGGGCTAAGGGTCAAAATTGAGAAGATTGGTTTATTTAAAGTGAAGTAACAGTATGGCGAATGTAAATTACATCAAATTTCCCTTGACCATGTAACACCAAACTGGAACTATATAAGGATAGGCCTATACCAATATTCATCAAGAAAAAATGTATTAATGTCCTGGTTTATAGCTCAAAAGACTTCAAAATAAAGATTTTAATGACATTTTACTTTTAGTGTATTTATATTTGTTGTGAAATTATACAAAAAAGATCCCCCTTAATAAGGGGTAAATGCTTTTTTGAATTGACTACACTTGGGGGTGTCCCAGTCCCCTTCATTGTGTGTAATATTAAGATATATTTCACACATTGGTTTGCTGAAGAGTGTCCCAAAGGAGGGGGCTGTACATTAAATTCATTAAAATTAGAACACGGTGGGAAAAGTGTGGCCCGCGGGCTCAAAAATAGATTAAAAACCCTATGAGTGAGGCACGCCAACCATCTTTGGCTAGAAAACACCTTGTTTTTTACAGCCCGACACTGATTATCTATAAAATGTAATATTAAAACTTACATAAAGCGGTATAAAAGAAGTGTATGAAGGTTTTTTAACATCAAATTTGGGTGCGGTTCCTCTGTGTTAAATCAAAAATTCATTTTGGCCCTCGGACCCATTTTCATGCCCACCCCTTATTTAGAAGTAGGCTAAAGATGAGATGCAATTTATTCATAGTCATGTCAATATCTATGTGGCTGCACGTTCCTGTTAACCAAAACTACTGTGCTGAGTGAAACATAACAGAAAGTACTGTATTGTGGCCAGCTCAGTTTTGAGTAGTTCTTCAAACGTTTGCATTGTTAAACCTAATATACAGTATATCCACAACATTTTTAGATTCTCTATCAGGACATCATATATTGTCGGAACAAATTTTAACATTTGTAAGTTGAGGAAGAGAATTCGATGACAATTTCACTGATTACAATGAGATCATAACCTGTCAATCAATCGTCGACGCAGGAAAGGCAAAATGCTAAGCATATAAAACGTGAGCAAACGATTACTGTGTATAAGAAGATAACGTTAACATTATGTAGCAGCAGCGTTTTATTACGTTATGTATACGTAATTGCTGTCTCTTATACACATCTAGATGTGTATAAGAGACAGGTAATAAACTAATTATATTTGTTATAGGGCCTTAGTGACAACTATACCGCTGGCTACCATCGCCAGTGCTACGCACGATTTACCGATAAAGATGCAAAGTAGAACGAGCAAGAAAAAAACTTTAATTTAAAAAGAAATCCAGACAGGTATTTGTATAGACTAGGCCAGGCCTACTTAATTTAGAGAAGGGGCATATGCCTACTACTCAGGCCCGGCCCTTAATTGTTAAGGCCTGCCTATACTTGTCATTTCTATACTAGCTAGGGCCAAGCCCTACGTACTAGCATTGGATATGGCAGCCTATGAACTAATTTAATTAAGAACATTTGTATTATAATTATTAATTAAAATAATGATATTATTATATTATTATTATTAAAATAATAATATTATTAAATTATTATTATATTATGGTTATTGAAGTATTTTGTGTAAGCCATTTCGGCTCTTAATTGAATTAATATAACGTACGATATAAAATATCAAATCATGTTTTGTGTATTCTACAATATGGCACAGTGGTTCTATGTATATTAAAATCGCCAACAAGTGATACCATTCTATAGTGTATCATTTTCCTCTGTACCTTTTCCAAGTTGGCATATAAGGTTTGTAAATATTGAATATTTGAGGATGGTGGTCTGTAAAACACACCAATGAGAATCTTGCCAATACCTGTGTGACATTCTACCCATACCAATTCAAGAGTACTATCGTTAAGATCATGGCATTCTGAAGGCTGTAAGGATGTTCTTAAAGCGATTAATACTCCACCACCATGAGAATTTCTGTCTTTCCTGAACACTGTATAATCATTATTAAAAAGTTGACTATCATATATTGAGTCATCAAGCCAGGTTTCTGAAAAAGCTATGATGTCATAAAATAAGGAACTAAATCTGGCATTTATGTCACATAATTTGTTTTTAACACTTCTTATATTGCAATAGAATATATTAAGCTTATTACTGTTAGAATCAAACTTGGAATTTATAATATTGCTTGCATCAAAGGATTCCTGTATAGTATTATCAAAAGCATCTATAATGCTATTAACCTCTAGCACAACATCGTCAGTATTTTCATTAGTGTTCATTAATTTAGTTGAATCTTGTTCACATTCTTTTCCCTGTGTTTTTACTTCGGCCGTTTCCTTGCCAACATTTCAATTTCGAACATCTTGAGCTTGACAGTGCTTAGCTTTGTGTCCACTTTTGTTGCACCTCCAACAGATTTCTGGTTTAGCGTGGCGACAGACCTTACGCGTGTGTCCACTTTCTCCGCAATAATGGCAGTGTACATTAGAGTACGAGCGTCTGTCCTCTAACCTCTGCTTTGCCTTATATGGGAAAAGTATAGGCACAGTTTCATTTATACTGTTTATCAAAGCTGATGTTCCGTATTTGTTGAGATGTAGACCATGTGATGTAAACTTAACAGACTTGATCCCTTGTGCTGAAGTGAAGGCTAATGTGTGGTCTATGAAGTATTCACCATAGATGGATTGAAGCATCTTGTTTGCTTGAAATACCCGATTATTTATCTCTGCATCATCTAGACGTGGACATATACTTGAAATATAGATGTGTCCTTTCATTTTAAGGCTCAGGTGATTCATTAGAGTATTATAATCCCCTCTTAGCCTATCCAAATGGAAATCCACTTCACTGCAATCGTTGGTACCAACATGTAATATAACATTTTCCAAATTGCTGAGATCCATTTCACTTATGGTATCACAAACTTGTTTAACATTAGCACCTCTCAATGTCCTAACTGCTGTTTCACATAAGCCTTTGGTCTTAATTAATTTCAGCATTGAATCGCCAATGATTAGATTTCTTTTCTGAGAGTTTATGTCTACACGTCTATTATCAATTTCTGGCTTAGGAAAATCAAATGTTTGATTCAAACCTACTTGCACTGGTGCTTTCAATTGCTCATTTTCCAACGTACCTGCCTCACAATCATCAACACGTAGGACATCGAAAGAGTTCTGTAGTTTAATAGGTTGTGATTGTGACTTGCATTGTTGAAAAATACTTCTGTGGTGAACTTGTGTCTGATATTCCCTTTCCTTCAATATCGCTTGAAGACTGATAATCTGCGTTTCTAGTGTAGAATTTCGATCACACAGATCCTTGAAAGACGATGTCAAGTGAACAAAGTTTGAGTTGATATCATGGTATTCTTGTAATTTTCTCTTAGAATCAGCAAGTTTATCTTCATAACTTTTAATTTTGTTCTTCAGCGACAGTGTCTGATCCCAACTATTTGGTGTTTGAATTCCTATGTCAAATGTCTTCATTATAACTGTCTGAGATGACGAAATCACTGTTTGAAATTCAGATTTCATTCGTGATCGAATCACTTGTTTTGCACCGCAGTTAGGCCTTACTGGTGTTGAGGTCATAGGAGATATAGAAAAAGATGTTCCTGGGTAAAATTTTGATTCTTCATCCAAAGAACCATAAAAACTTGATCCTTCAACTGTGTTGTCTAAAACCACAGAGGCTAAGCCCTTGCTCAAATTTACCATGATGCTTTATTGAGACTTAAAAAGCTAGCAGATCAATAGAATAGTCTCAATAAACAGTTTGTAGAGAAGCTTACAAGCTACAGTGCTTGGCTTAGAAAAATGCTATCTATAACTGCTAAATGCAAAAAACTTCACCTTAGTCTTCCAAAGAAAATGCCACAGTCATGATCAGTACATATTCAGCTAGACATTGATATGAATTTCACCATCATGTGTATCCTTTTGTAAAAGGAAATTTAGTTTTTTATGGAGACCCTCCAGGTTGCTTGCTTGCTTGCCCATGCATCCACACACCTCTTGGTTAATTGTTGTTGTTGTTGATGATAATGATGATGATGATGATAAACGCTATATAAATCCAGAATTATTATTATTATTATTATAAAGATGTTGATGACTGATGATCCAACCCAATCCAATCTTAGACTTATAAGACGCATTATACAGGTCTCAATGCGCCAAGTTGAGGGACTGCTCAGGGAAAAAAAAGGGAGCAAATTGGGAAAATGGTACTCAAGGGAGAAATCAGAAAAAAGAACAGACGAAAATAGACAAAGAGCATTAGAAAAAGGCAGAAAGACAGAAAGAAAATAATAAATGGAGCTGAAAAGGGCAAAATGATGATGATAACGATGATGGTGTTGATGGATGATGTTGACGGAAATGGTGATATCGACGATGATGATAAATGATAGCGACGATAACGATCACATTATGAAAGAATCGTCATAGTCAACCATCTGGAGGGTATCAGCCGAAATCACCATCATGTCACTTTTTTGTGCAGACACAGAAGTCACATTACACTTGTTCAAGCTGAAGTTTTTACAGTACCGGTATATACTTTCTTCATAATATATATATATATAT
>NW_022692922.1:997051-1000318 GCF_011630105.1 Anneissia japonica | reverse complement strand
ATCTCTCAGGTTGGTAACTATGAATAAACAATCAACAAATTACCGGGTTGCTGGTTAATTTGCAAGGTACTGCATGGCTCAAATATTTTTTACTTAGGAGTTAATTGGTAAAAATCGCACACAAATCATATAACGACGTCACTGACATTGCCGGGGACAGCAACTCGATTTTGAGATTAATTTTCCAAATAAATACTAAATAACTTCCAATGACGAACTATTGTCTTCAGTTGTTTTTCTTGGTCATTCCACTGTCATTTTATCTATTTTTTCGGTGATATTACCATTCTCAATAATCTATAAAACACCCACATAACAACGTCACGTTAGATCGATCGGTGGTGACGCCGTTAGGGTCAATTTTCGACGGAAGGTAGGCCTATCAAGATGGATAAACAGTTTCATTTGACTAAATTCTTGCTTATGTTAACTACATGCTTACCTAAGATTATACTGACACTGGTTTCAAATGAAATAACTGACAAATTTGGTTTGTATCAATGTTTTAATAAGTACATAAAACTATGTCACAAATACGTATGCAAAAATGCACAGGGACACCACGCTGTTTTCGTATTTTTCTTGAAATCTGTATGCGTGATCACCATAATCATACACAGTATAATAGATTAAAGTAAGATGTTTCAAATGATATAAAAATGTATGCAAACATGCCTTTGGAATAGGTTTTCTTTTTCGAGTTTTATTTACCTAAACGTCGACTCCGTCTTAGAAAGCACCAGGATTAATCACAAAACGGTATCCTTTTATAAACCTCTAATTCCAAAAATAATCAGTAAATCATGTGCAATAAAAAAAACAATCAAACACATTTTGCCTAAATGAGGTCGCATGAAAAATTGTAATTTTTATGATTATTTAAGAAAGAATAATGCCAGGAACTCACTGCGTCGTACGACAAATCCAACTCCGCTCCCTGTGAACGATAAATGACGCAACGCCGTCTGCTGATTGTCGGTAGCAATCTCAACGGATCGTCGGAACGATCGGTTGCGCACGTCGTGTGGCGTTCTTCATAGCATCACACATCGGCTGCGACGACCATTTTGCGCAGTAAGTGCCCAGCGTACAGTAATAGGATAGGCCCACACATTAGTGTAGCATGCACACAGTGCCACAAGTTGACATGGAAACGAAACATGCATCAAAATTAAAGATTGTCCCCCTCTTGGAAACGTTTATATGAATAAATTAACCCCAAAGAAAAAGGCGGGTTTGGGTTCTCCCTGGGAAAATGTTGATTTCTAAATGGCGGGAGATGAGCTTTCCCGACTTCTGAAGTGTCTTTTTAATGACTTTTAAGTTCTTCAAAATTCCAGACTTTCCTCCTTGAAAACGGTCACGTAATTTGTTCTCATTCTTATTACATTAAATAAGCTTATTATGTGTGTACCAGATACATACTTTGCATACATATTCTTTTTTCATGAATCGATGCACCCCAAAAATAAAAGGGGGTCGGGCATCCTCCTCCGAGAAAATGTTGATTCTTCGATGGCGGGAAATGAGTTCGCCCGACTTCTAATTTTGTATTCAAGGTCTTTATCCTTTATTCAGTCAAAAATGTAAACTAAAAATTTAAAAAGACAGCCTAAATACTGTATATGAGTGTATTACAATAATTGCTTAAAAATTTAAATACAGAACACCAAATTCAAAACACAAACATAAAAAAGAAACGATTATTAAAACAATTATTAGTTTATCACCCCCGCGCGTATGTCTTCTATGGTACTGGAAAAAAATGTTGAATTTTTTTTATATTAAAATTTTGTTATTATTTTATTTATTAATTTTTGTTCATTTATTTTATTAAATACTTAGTAGATATTGTTTGCATTATCTAAATCATGTTTTACTTTGAATATTAATGCACCAGCAAGCAACAAGGGTGATATTTAGCTTTAGCAAAATAAAAAAAATAAAAAAAAGCCTCCCTCCCTTTCCTGCCCAGATAGAGTAATAAACTAATTATATTTGTTATAGGGCCTTAGTGACAACTATACCGCTGGCTACCATCGCCAGTGCTACGCACGATTTACCGATAAAGATGCAAAGTAGAACGAGCAAGAAAAAAACTTTAATTTAAAAAGAAATCCAGACAGGTATTTGTATAGGCTAGGCCAGGCCTACTTAATTTAGAGAAGGGGCATATGCCTACTACTCAGGCCCGGCCCTTAATTGTTAAGGCCTGCCTATACTTGTCATTTCTATACTAGCTAGGGCCAAGCCCTACGTACTAGCATTGGATATGGCAGCCTATGAACTAATTTAATTAAGAACATTTGTATTATAATTATTAATTAAAATAATAATATTATTATATTATTATTATTAAAATAATAATATTATTAAATTATTATTATATTATGGTTATTGAAGTATTTTGTGTAAGCCATTTCGGCTCTTAATTGAATTAATATAACATACGATATAAAATATCAAATCATGTTTTGTGTATTCTACAATATGGCACAGTGGTTCGGCCTCGGAAAGCCAAAAACCGGGAAAGAATAATGAATAAGACTTGAATATATATACGGACCTATCTTCAAACGTGTTAGAACGATAACTAAACTCTGCAAAATCAATATAGATCATAGCTTAGCGGCTTGTGAAAGAGAAAGAAAGTCGTTAAAATATTAACTGTACTAGTGTCTGTACTAGTGGATGGGTAAAAGCAGCATCTTCATAAGCAATTAGTTACTTGCAAACTTAAAGAGGCTTATGCAAAGGAGACCAACCCAGACAAAGTTGGTTTTCCTAAATTTGAAGAATTGCACCCAAAAGGCTGTGTGTGCTAGCAGGAGCAAGTGGGATGCATTCAGTTTTGTATGCACAATCCATCAAAGGAAAAGTATTATTCACTGGAGCAAGGTTGTGGAGAATTTAAACATTGCATTACTGCCTTTCAGCTATTCAGTGCAATCTTCAACACAGTAATTGCTTTCTTAGCAGCGTGAAGCGTGTCAAATATGATTGATCGGGTTGAATATAAAGAGTGGATTTCAGCAAATTGCTCAAATCTTGACATTAAAGTTCCAACTGTTTCAAACTTTGTTGACTCACTAATAAGTGTCTTAAAAATTATTACCCCACGATTTCATTCAAAAAAAAGAAAAGCTGCTCATGCTGCATTAACAAAAACAAGTAACAGCATTTTGACATTGATTTGAAATTTATTATAAATGATTTATTCCATAATTTTCTTTGGTGGTGCATCTGTTCATGTTTTATGGTATAAAG
>NW_022692922.1:994946-995489 GCF_011630105.1 Anneissia japonica | reverse complement strand
CCTCAGCCCCACCATGGTTGGGGCTGAGGTAAGAAAATTTATGATTAGGGCATCTCTAGATGCCCGGAAATTACACACTCGCACTTCAATTTGAATATACTCTCGCACTTCAATTTGAATATATTTTTCTTTTTTTTTTCCTTAAAAAAAATGAAGGGTAGGGGGGGCTTGAATCCACCTCAGCCCCATAATGGTTGGAGCTGAGGTGAGAAAATTTGAGGAAATAGTACCTCTCGAGATGGCCAGAAATGACACTTATATTATAATTCATCATCATCACATTACCATTACAGTCAAAATGAAACGCCAACAAATTTTTCATGATCTTTTATCAGGGATCTACTTAATATCCAGGACAACTTAGGCCTAATTATAGCTTACTAAGCTTTAACTATACTATATTATGATCAACAAATCACAACTTTTTTTCGCATTTAGCACAATTTTCTTCACTTTTTATTGTTATTAATATTAATATCAATTATTACTATCGTCATCACCATCATTGTTATTATTATTATTACTATTAGTACAGTAGTAGTA
>NW_022692922.1:993245-994842 GCF_011630105.1 Anneissia japonica | reverse complement strand
TTCTATTAGGCCTATGTATAACGTGTACCTGATGCATATTTACATGTTTAGAAGTATTCATTTTGAGTGATCCCAGGAAAGAATTTGTATTGGCTCAAGAATAAGCTATAAAATTTTAACACTGTGTACAAAGGGTGGGGGAGCCGCGGCTCCTACGGCTCCCCCTGGATACGTCCCTGCCCCCTGGTACCCAACCTAGGCTTCATTTCGTCCTCTCCCCCCCCCCCGTTCCCCCTCCCCCACCCCACTTTCAACCACGAATCGACGCCCTTGATTGTTTATTCCATCACGATAATAACAATTTCCATTCAATAATAGTAGTAAGTATAGGCCGAGAGCATTTTTTGCAAGTTTTTTCACACGCATGGAATATTAAGTACATTTTCACAACAGGTTGGGCAAAATTGCACATAACAGCCCCCTAACGCAAATCCAGGTACACAATAGTTGAACCAACTTTAAAATACCACAAATACAAATGTGCGTGACGATATTTTATTGCTTTAGAAATGTGATTTATAAAAGTATATAGTGAATCACGCACTGAGTATTCAATCTATTATCACGACAGGTTGGGCAAAATACATATAAACCCCCTAATTGATTATCCTGAAGCAAATCCAGGTATTGTCTATCGTCACGAAACATACACCATTCAATAATAGAACAGTCATCGACCTACTTGCAGTGAATTGAATCTGAAATGTATTCATGATGTTATGATGATCTGAAGTGTTTAAAAACGTACACAATAATAGTTCAATCAACTTTAATACCACAAACACAAATGTGCGTGACGATATTTTATTGCTTTAGAAACGTGATTTCAAAAAAGTAGTGCATCGTATTCGTAAGTGCTTGTTTTGTTGTTGTTTTTTTACTTGCAGCGTTTGGGAAATAGGTAATAGGTAAATTGTAATGAATATAATAATATATACCGCATCTAAAACCTATTATTATTATTGAAGCGTCCTTTTAAAGTTTAAATAGGATTTTTTTTTGAAGTTATATTTTTAGATCATTAGACCTATTGAACGATCCCCCAATAGCCCCGGGCCCCAGTGCTGTGTACTGACTGCACTGTCCATACCTACGCCACTGGACCTAAGTATTATTAATGGTTACATAACGTTTGCTATGCATTGTATCATGCGCTATAGAAGTGGAAGACCATAATGTATTGGAAATGTACCTCTCTCTCTCTCTCTGTGGTAGGGCCTGTACAATCAGTTTAAAAGTGTAAAGTATAGGATAGTGTGGATTTAAACATTTTCCAAATGGTAATGTTAAAAATAAGTGTCAAGGAAAGTAAGTATGATTGTTGGAAAATTGGTCAACATTTTATTTTGAATTCTCACCCTGACCTTCGCCTGGGCGAAGTGGGCTAAGGTCTGGATCCGCGTCTAGTTAGCATGAATTTTGTAAGCCAGGACCCATATTATTTTGTTACGTTTCTTCACGTTTCTTCGCCCGAACCCCCTGAACCCCCTGGATCCGCCACTGCATTTATTACAATAAATCAAATAAACAACATTAGAAGATTTGCACTATACATATTATATATATATAGGCCTATAAATGTCTCTTATACACATCT
>NW_022692922.1:938120-993030 GCF_011630105.1 Anneissia japonica | reverse complement strand
TATATATATATATATATATATATAAAATAATACGTATAATATTATCCGCATCTCATTACGGCAGAGCGGATGTTTTCAATAAGTTACTGACGAATGTCACAGAGGAAAGTCAGCTACAGTAAAAATTCAATTCATTGATAAATAATGCGTATACGTTCCCTCGAGGCATACAGACACGTACACTCATCATAGGCTTTCAATATTATTATGCATATACAAGCTCGTAGAACAACGATTTGATAAACCGGAAACAGGCATTTCCGATTCAACCATTTCTACCAATGAATTAAAAGGAAGATTGTTTACCTTATAACCGATCACGTGACCCTTTGCTAAACGCATAGCGATTTTGGCACTGCAGGGAAACACACATCGGCGTGCAAGAGTTTCTAGGCTGATGTTGCGGCACCAAAATGGCGGAACCTCCCATCCCTAATGTTAGGATATTAGAAAGTTTGAAAATAAAGATAGGTAAGCGAATGCTCTATAGTGTTTCATATTGAATATGTAATATATTTTAAAACTCGTATATGTGATTTAGGTGACATTCAAGAGATCCACGTGAAGTTGAATGACGATCTTGCTCCTGCTACTGATAAACCCGATCCGATGCGATGCTGGCAGCTAGGGTAACACGCACCTCACTCATCAGATCAGACGGGTTCGGAGAGGTGGTCAAGCGATTGACATGTCCTTTAGACATTGTGTGGAATAGTGTTTTTGTAGGAAGGTCTGAATGTATATACTAGCCCCCATTGCTTTATTTAGATTATATTTACTTTCGAAAAACTGATAATATACTAGGCATGTTTAGCCTACTACTTCTACAACTAGGCCGAGGTAGGCCTAGCCTAAACTACTAGCCTAGGCCTAGCAGACCTAGGCCTAGGTAAGCATGTGGTGGTTGGGTACATATGGCCGTCGATCGGTGGGGGACAGGGGTACACGTCCCCCCACTTTTCAAAGTAGGGAACACATCCTCCCCGCTTTTCAAAGTAGGCTAGGGGGACATATATTATCAATTGTCTTCCCCCCCCCCACTTTTCACCAATCTTTTATGATTAAAACTCCACATTTCAAAGCGAATAGAAAGAATAACATGATTTACGCATGACTCATGAATTTTGTCTGTTCACTTTTCCAAGTGCGGTACATATTTCCGAACCAAAACAGAGTGAAAACACAATTGTTTGTACATTTCGTAAACCATCTCAGTAACCACTACATCGATTTTATGGATGCAACGGGAAAGGTTATCAGAGGCTAAATTTATTGTGAGAACAGTGTACTGTACATTGTTAAAATTGGAAGCATGTAAACTTTAATACAGTCGAGTCCGCCAAAGTCGACTGTTTAAGTCGAAAATTCGCGTCAGTCAAATTTTTTAAAACATCCCAATTCTTTCCTATGTATTACTGTGTAAATTGTTTGTTTAATTCGAATTTTTATAAGTTGAATTTCGGCTATATCAACGGAATTTCCGGACCAGATAGGCCGATTTTAAAGTAATTTCAACCACACATGTCGAAATCCCAAATTTTGTAGCGCACATGAGAAAATACACAGCCGTGGGAAAATACAAAGTTCAATCCTTGTTGTACGACAAATTAGCCAAGTCAAAACTAACATTTCGGACAGCGCAATGTGGAACTTGGCTCACGATCGTATGTCGTAAGTTGCATTCTACTCTCACAATACAGACACCCCTCCGGACCGGCTCCAATGTTCAGTTTTTCGTCCAGTTCATTTTATAGAACTTCAGAACTTTTGAGAGTTGTAACCCTCACTGTCGGCGTTTTTGACATTTTTTTTTTAACTGACAGCGATACAGCAGGCCTGCTCAGTGATGAAACTGCCTAATAAAATACTGCTGGTAGTATCAGAATTAATATATGTAAAATAAATCTTAACTTGGCTTACGTTTTTATTAAAGATGTTCTAGAGGAATAGAAAGCGACCGACAACCGATTTCCTTAATGTAAACAAAAAACAACTATGTAATTCGTCAAAAGTTTCCAAGGCTAGGCTAGGCCTATTAAAAATCAATAGCGCGACCGGAACTGTGTGACGAAACGACCCACTATTCCCCCGGGTGGTAATATATAAACGATCTCAATTTATTTAGCGTCAGATAAATAGCCGATCGAAATGCTTTATAGTAAAATATGTTATATATATTAAAATTGGTGCATACTAGCATTTATAATTATATTTTGTAATGTAAATTTCATGCAAAATACTATCAAAATATACCGCTCACCCCTTAATGGATCGGTCCAAAATTCCCTTGGCACACACGAGACGGTGAAGCCATCCATCCATGTGCTTTCGTCAATCGTTTTCAGCGCATGTCATGTGATAAAAAAGTTTTCAGTTGATTTTTTTTGTGATATCTTACGATAAGAAACGCATACATAATTTGTAAATATTTAACCAAACGTCGTTGAAATTATTTGATGGCTGCGTAAACCTGGGTCGTTGTGAAGTGATATTTTGTGGCTAAAATTCAAGAACTTTTGATAGTTTGCTGGCGCTAGATAAACGGCGCCCGGTTGTCATATCGTTTAGTCACGTCATTAAAAAAGCCAGTAACTATTCAGGCGGCGGTTGGGTGGTTATCTTGTATTTACAATATCTCGAGCGCGAGTTTGGTAACGAGTGGGAGAAGTGATTTGGCCATGTTTTTGAGTCGAATTTGCAGTCAAAGCTATAATTATCTTCGAGATTCGTAATATACAAACTATTATAAGTTAAAACAGAGTCAACAAAAAATCATAATTTAGGTGTTCTTTTCGACAAGGTTATAACAGCAAAATTTAGCCGTCGAGTATGAGGGTTACTGAGGCAACAGAATACCTTTACTACAGCATTTGCCGTCGGTGCCGTTGGGAAATTTGATCCCTGATGGATACCATTGATGTGGCTACAGTGTAGGCCTATAGAACAGCAGTAGAGCATAGAACTGCAAGTGGTCTGGCTAGTGTGTGGAGGGATGGTAAACAAACCTATATTAAATGGAGTTTGTAAGTGTAAAAAAAAAAAAAAAAATCGGGTTGGTGGCCTTTTATTTTATTTTATTTTACATGGCCTATTTATGATTACCAGGATAATTTTAAAAACTTTATGATGAATATTTCAGTGGCAGATTCAAAATGTAGTATGAAAATAAAAGTTAATTGCATTCCTTAAAATCAGTTAGAAACAACTTATAAAAAAAGGCTGTAGGCGCCAGTGCTTCCGGGGGCTGGGCCCTGGGCAGCCCTCTGGCCCCCAACCAAGGCTTGCTTATTTGGCATTTCGTCTTCCCCCCCCATTTCGGCCCCCCCCCCCAATTTCAACCATGGATCGACACCCTTGAGGGTATGTTTACAGTACTTGCTTATTCGGCCAGGTAGGCTCTGGTTTACCACATGGAGATCCTTTTGCAATAATTAATATTAAATAGCTAGGCCTACTATTTCCCCTGAAAGACAATGAATTGTATGCCTACTTTACATGTACCACCAGGCCTGGGCTAGGACACTAGGCAAGGCCATTAACAGGGAAGAGGCAAACTGTCTTAAGATAATTGTGGTGTTGAAATGCTAAATTCTCACGATTTAGTTTTCCATGGTTAACATAAAAAAAATTTTTGTGTAAAAACTCCTGCAAATTTATGCAAATAAATCCAAATGTCATCATATAAATTAACCAAAATGTTCTTAATAAATCCATCATTCATGTATAAAATTTCATAGAAAGTTCTTTCCTGATAACTTGTAATTTAAATAAAGTAATTTATAAAGGACCAATCAATATCAGTAAACCAAAGTAAAAATCAAAGGTGCTATATGCATGTTTAGATGTTAAAAAGGTGTGTTTTTTTGTTTTGTATTCTTGCTGCCTGTGATGATATCTGTAATACAACCTTCATAAATTTGAAACATTGAATTGTGCATTGTAGACATAAAATTTTAATGCCATAAAGGAGGAAAACACATTGAAATTTAAAATTACATTAATTATATACTGTAACTGTGAATCAGTCTCTAAAGATTTACTTCAGACATTTTAAAATGAAAATTATTACAATTGCTGGCAGAACAAAATGTAAATAATTAATGGTGTTATCAATGTCCATCAAGGCAGTTTAAAAATATTTGTTCATTTTTTTTTATTTTTTTTTTATAAAACCTCCCAATTTTTTTCCTTTGGAGTTGAAAGGAATATAATTGCAATTGTTAAGCTGTCAATGCAATATTGCTTATGTTTTTTACAATGATAAAATCAAGAGTAGGAGCCTTAGACAAGACATTTTATATACCTTGTTTAGCGAACCCGCAGACGACAAATATTGATGATTTCAAATCAAAATAAAATTTTATTTTTGACCAATTAGCGCACTCTACTGCCTGAGGGCAGTAGACACAAAACCCATTTACAATTCACAATCACCAAAACATGCAAAAAAACCAACAATTTACAGTCATGTGTGGAAGCTCACCGATAGTAGTTGATAAGGAATCAATATCGCAAATTGTTACCCGTTGCGATTGGGTGCTACAATCTTTATTTCTTCCGATTACCACTGAATCTGATTGCTACGAACCACCACAAATTCCACAGGCACTGATTGGCTGAGTTCAGTCAACATACAGTAGGTCTAGCCACCGGAGGGCCAGACCCTTGAACAGTTTGACCTCCCATTCTAATGTAAAGTTTTTGTGTTAGTCAGAATGCACTCGTTGAATTTTCAAATGGGAGTAATTAGTTTTGGTTTTCCACTGTTTACATCGCAACAGAGTGTAGTCTGAATAGGGTATTAGTTTATTATATAGGTTAAAAAAAACTGTAATTTTAAACTGTGAAAAAGCTAAAAGGTACTGTACTGTACACAAGAACTATTCAATACAGAGAGGCTTGCAGTAAATTCGTTTTTGCAATAATTTATTTATTTATTTATTCTCAATATTTTACCATGGTGGCCCAATCAGTCAAAGAGACTGGTCTCCCCTGGGGCCCTGGGTACAAAATATTTTTAGACAACAAAAGCTTAATTAACAATTTACACATGTACGTACATACAATAAAAGATAATTAATCTTACACTAATGATGCCTTAAAGTTGCTTTTAAAAACATTTAAATTACTTGATGACTTTGTTACATCATTTAAAGTGTTGAACAGATTTGCACCTTGCCATTGATTTTGAATTAGCAGATGCTCTGGAGAAGCACAATAATAATACACAGATCAATTTTGAAGCGAAAAGGTTTAGAGTCAAGGTCATAGAAAGTGAAAAAAAAAATAACATTTACAGAGTGGCCTGGGTACTCCAATTCAGGCCTTCTGGCTGTTGTAGGAATGATTTTAATTATTGAAACAAATTGTGAATTACATTCAACAGAAAAGACAGACTAATGACAAGTTAGTGAATGACTTAATGCTGAAGGAATCTCAATGAAAAGCTATCAAAGCAAAAAGAATGAATTTAAGAAAAGAAGACCTACCAAATAATTTTATTTAGTAGGAAGCTATCATGGATTCATAAAATTTATCTAGTTTAAAATCTTAGTAATTGAGCTTTCCCCATACCATCTCCCCACCCTGTCGTCTCATTCTGTTTTCCCCACCCCTTCAGTCCCACCTTATCGACCCAACCCCATTAGCCTATCCTAAACAAATTCAAAATGCTTATACATTTTCAGAATTCAAATGAGACTAACCTGTAGAGTATTGGTTAAGTTCAATCTTAGCACTGATGCAGGTGTGAATCAAGTACATTTTGAATAGAAGGTAGAAAAGTCAACCCAAGGTCAGCCTGGGTACCTTTTCAGGGTTAATGTATTATTTCTCGGTTGAGAGATTTCAAGTTGGACGCGAATCAAACTCAACTAGATAAGAGTACAAATTTCTCAGACTGCCTTAAGTACAGTATTCTCACCGTAGCTATATTTTTATGTCAAATTTGTCAAACAACATTAGAAAATGAGGCCTATTTCAAATGATTGTTTTGTAGACTACAGTTCAATTTTTTTGTGGGAGGTTTGAGTCGAGTGAGTCGTTCATGTATGGTACAGTGAATATGTGATCATTTCATATTTAACTGCAATTACTATGTACAGTAACTTTTGTATAGTTTGATCATGCAATACAGTTTTATTATTATAAAACCTGTGTTCTGCAAACTCTCAACCTCATCAACCAATATAATGTTGTCAGCACCATACCAAAACCATAATTTGCCAGATTCTGTTGGGCAGGTGTTCACAAAACTTACAGTACTTTAATAAGGAAAGCAATTCTGTGCCTCCAACGCTGAAAATTATCTTTATGAATGCCTCAAGGACCATATTATCTGAACACTATATTATACAGGTAGTCCAGTAGTGGTTGTCTGAAGCGGGAAAAAAATAGAAACCTCTGTATGTGGCTCACCATCACACATACAGTACAAGGTATGTTTATTTTTAGTTGTGTTGACTGATCGCGTATGTGCAGCGGTGTTGAGTTGTGTTCGCCAATCGTGCATGTGTGCGTGCATGCTTGGATTACTGTACAGCATTTAGTTTAATTTTGAGTTGTGTACAACTGATCCATGATCTGTGTGTTTTCCTATGAACAGTATGCCTGTGCTGGAGGTTGAGATGTTTGCTAAATAAGCTTAAAATGAAATAGTAAATTAAAAATAATACTAGAGCAATCATTTCACACTTTCTGACTGAACATAAAGAACAAAAACTTAAATTTTTTTTTTTGAGACCTTGACCTTTGGTTTTTTTATCCCAAAATTTAATCCCCTGTTCTAGATCACCATGCATTAGTTTTTGTATAATCCTCTAATTGACTTGGACCTTTTCATTGCAAAATTGAATCACCACTAGACAAATGTGTATCATTCCACTAAATACATATACCCCTTTGTGGACATATAATCTATTGAAATATACCAAAGTAAATAATATGGCCTCTCTCCCTCCCTCCCACCCCCTTTTAAAATTCCGTTCATTCGTTGCTGTGTTTTTATGAAAGGGTTGAAGTGTATGGCACATGATCTTTTGGAAAAAAAATTTTATTAAGTTACCTTGGAGGTCAGTGGAAAATTTGTAATTGAATTGACATGAAGTGACCCACCCACAAGGCACTGCCACGACACATGGTAAATGTTATTGCTCTGGACATATTTTAACTTTTTTAAATAAAATTTATAAAGATGTACACGTAGCGGAAGTAATATTACATATAGAACATAAAACAAAGATTATATATGATGGTACCTCTATTAACAGTGTACTGTATTCATAATGGCATTTGAATGCTTAATAATATATAATAGTCTTCAATAAACAGTAATTACCACTTCAAATAAATCATCATTTCCTCCAGGTTTCCTCTCAAGAGTTCAGGCTTACTGTCCGGTATGTCCTATGTTTGTTGTTTCCAGTAATTTATGTACGAGTTGAGCATTTCATTGAGAAGTAATGTTTAGACCCCAGTTCCAGAATTTTAATTTATATACCTTTAAAAATGCTCTCAATTAATTAGCCTATTTCTCCTCTATTTTTGTAATTAAATCCTATATTATTAAATTTTCCAATCTCATTTGTATTTTTATGTTTTTAACAGGACCACAACAAAAACCAGTGCCTTTTCATTGAGCGTGCCATCCAGTATAAAGACAGTTAAATAAATAAACCTAGCTAGTGTCACTTTTTATTGGAGTCACAGTCCTTGAATAACTCTTCACATTAGTCCTAGAAAAAAATGTGTGTTTGACCTCCAGCGGCCACCCCTAGCTCACTGAAAAATAAGGGCAGCATTTTAAAAAAAAACTAGATTTGAACTCGTCACTGAGGACGAGTTTGGTGATCCGCCATACTTTGACCCTCACGAGGCACTCGCGGTTCTGATTGAAAAGTATTATATGATAAAACATGCTCTATTTAGTTTTTAAAAAGAGTAATTTTGAGCATTTTAAGGACTTACGAATGTGTACACATACGTCTTGACGTCCGTGCGCACGGTAATGATATTAATGCAGTGTCACAAACCCAAAACATGTAACCGAAACGTAATTTCCAGCTTCAGTACGTGCTGTGGGCGTGGAAATGAGCGTACGGCGCGAAAATATGGAAAGTTTTGGAATACTGAAAATGACCTGAAACGTGCTTTAAATTATCTGAAAAGTGATATTAACAATTTTAAAATGTTAACGCACAAGTGCGAATACCTTATACGACGTGCCCGACGACGGTAATGGCACATGAATTTAAACCTTGTCAAGTTTAATTTAAAACCCCCTGTTTGTTTTTGGTAATGCCACACAAATTTTCCCTTTACAGTATACGAACTATCGGTCTGATAGTGTCGAAACACAGTCTGCCGCCCTCTATTTTAAATTTGTTTACATCTTTTAAGAAAGAAAGATGAGAAGGCTCCAAAAAAACATTCTTTTTTACCATCACGACGTCATCAAAATAAAAAATAAAGGGACACTTCTGAAAGAGAATTGTCTCAGCTATAACATACTCACAGGTGGAAGACAATCAATCAAGAATAAGCAAGATACTTTCAAATAAGTTGAAAAATAATGACGTCATAAATAAAATTTCAGTTTTTTTGAAAATAGATAGCAATATGATGATGTCACAATGTCCGACCAGCCATAATGATCTATAAAATCATATCTACAATTCATGTGCTTTCAAAATATGTAATAAAAATTATGGGTTACCTTTCATCCTAAGGAGCTATAACTGATTAAAAGTAGGCATAATTTTAAGTATACATAACTGTTGACGCACGCGTATGCGCACGTTAAGTTGCGCGAACGGAAAATTAAGGTACCTGACATTCAACCTTGACCTGAAGATTATGCTCACTTTATATGATTCAGAAATGACGAATGGTTAAGATGATATGGGCTCATCAACGTTTTGAGGAAAGGAAGATGTAGGGGAGGTCAGAAAAAACAATTTTTTTGACCATGATGACGTCATCAAAATGTAATATGCTTAAATGCGTAATTTCAAAAATGACGTCATAGCTATAATTCACTTTCTGTGAATTCAGATGCCAATATGATGACGTCACAATGTCCGATCAGCCATTATGATCTATAAAATCATATTTACAACTTATGTGCTTTCAGAATATGTAATAAAAATTGGGGGTCACCTTTCATCCTAAGGAGCTATAACTGATTAAAAGTAGGCCTGATTTTAGCATATTTTCACTGTATATCGGCACAAATCCGCGCAAAGATACCTATATTTGATGCGCACGTACGGCATTGCTATTGGCCATAAGATTACCAAAAAGAATGGAAATTTGTGAAAACAATATCAGGAACCCAAACTATGTGAAAAAACAAAATGTCATAATTTCAAAATGGCCTGAAACGTGCTCTAATTTAGTCAAAAAGTGATTTTGAGCATTTTAAAAATTTGACGCGCGCGTAATGAAGCGCACACGTAAAATTAAGGTACAGTACATTCAACATTAACCCGAAGTTAATGCTCACTTAATACAATTTCGAAATGGCAATTGGTTAGGCTGATGTGATCGATAATGTAAAAACGCAAAATTACGCGTAGATGACGTCACGCATGACAGAGCGCGTTGAAAAGCTTACCATGACTATTCTAGACCAAGCCAAATGTTTGTTGACAGCGATTGTGCGTAACCCGTGGCATTTTTTGAGATATCGTGCGAACAGAAAAGGGGAGAAAGAAAGGAGAATAAAAAAAAGAAGATGAAGATGATGATGATGATCCTGACAATAACAAGAGGTGATCCGCACTGATGCGGATCACCAAAAAATTTTTTCGATTTTTTGTTTACAAATTTTAAAAAGTAATCTTAATTTTTCTCCATTTTGCACATGAAAGTTGTCTAAATTTGGTGTCTGATATAAGGTAGCACCATTCTAAGCCTAAATTCATTGCAAAATATCGATTCTAAAGGCCTATGGGTTATTTTTATTCAGTCTGATGAATACCCTTTGGAAAACAAATAGTGAGACAGGCTTAATTGCAAGCATTGTGATTTAATATGTCAATTTTGGTGACAGGAGAAAATAAAGCTTTTTTGTGCCCACCCTCCCCCCTTATACAATTTTCAGCATTAAAGGGCAAACAAACAATTTATTTCTTTAGGCCTTACATTAAGAGTTAAGCTAGTTAAGGACAGAGTGGAGTTGAAAAGCTTGGTGGTTAAGATGCTTGCCTTAATAACATGGTCCTGGGTTCAATTCCTATCAGTGTTGCAGGATTTTTTCTCACAACCAAAACGACTGCACTCTCTAAACCTCATATTGAGATTTAGTTTGTGTATATTTGTGTGTGGGGTGTGTGTGTGTGTGTACAGTATGTTTGTCTTGTATTGTCGCCTACAAGTAGGAGAGTGATATTCGATATTGACAGTCCTTGGTGCATGTGTTGTGCGCCTAAATAATAATAGTATATTATAATTAATAAGATGTTTGTCTGTCTAATGCTGTACTTACTGTAATATTTTGGGTGGCACTGCATTATGGCTGCCATGAGTCCCTAGTAGCCCAGCCCAAATTTCCAAAATTTCTAAGTTGAATGACAATTATTAATTATTGACAATTATTATTTATCATAAAAAGTCTTCCATGGTCATTTCCCCTTTGTTTTCACTCTTTTTTCCATGGGTTACTGATGTTGTGTATTTTAGAATGTAAAACTTTACATTTCAGTAAAACCATTGCTTTTCTTGCTACTGTTTTCTGAATTGAAAAAAGTTGCAGAATAGAATTTGTGAAACTGACATAATATGGACCCCACTGGAAATAAGTCTTCTTCTAGACTTTCTGGGGCTATCCTTGGTTTTTAAACTGAATAAATCCAATCCAATCCCATCCATAAAAATATATTTCAAAATTGCATCATACAGTTTGTGGCTGTAGTTGTTTTGTTTTGTTTTTTTAGTAAATATTAATTAATTTACATTATTTAATAAATTTATTATTATTGCCTTCCAAATCTATTATTACAGTAATAATTGTTTTATAGACACTAATACTGTAAATTGTTTATGGTCTATATTGACATATAAAACAAATATTTATGTAAAATGTAATTATGTTTTAATAAAATATATTATATATATATATTTATTTGAGTTCCCATATTAATGTTTAAACATTATTGTTCATAAATTAACACCTGTGCAATAGAAATAATTAATTGTTTACTTTATATTTATTTTTTTATTAAATGTAATTAGCTTTCAAATAATATTTTTGTCACCAATTAATAGATATGACCACCTGTGTTCTATTGAGAATTGGCAAACATATAGTAATAATATTATTTTCATTGAATTGATATTTAAGTTCTTCTAGAAAATATTCTATCTTGGAAGAACACAAACACTAAAAAAAAAATCAAAAAAAAAAAATCAAAGATATGCAATGCATTCGATATTCAGCCTTTAATTTGATTAATGTGGAATTATAATGATTATCAAAAAATACATAATTTATCTCAATTTTATTGACTAATAAATATATAAAGTAAACATAGATGAGCCATACTAGTTTGAAATTAGTAAATAAAACACTGGACATGAAGTACTAGTTTTATTGGCAAGACACTAGCTTTGATGCACACAGTACACTTCTAAAGTTGAGTGTGAAGCTATAAACATAATCAACCTCCTATACAAATTAAACAATGTAAACTGGATTGATAGAACTTAAGCTAATTAATTCACACTCCAAGTATCGAAATGCGTGCCATCATTTCGGGATTCAATATTTCAACATTAATTATGTCATCATCAGGAATTAATTCAAGTATTTAAATGAGACAAAAGGGTTAATTTATGAGTGTTTATTCTTCTTCAGATATTAAAATTAACCTTGATCAGGTAATTGTTGTTTTTGGCAATGTGTTTGTTATTATAAACTGAACATGGAATTTATGAATGGGTGCATATTCTAGCCAAACTCTATTATGAAAATTAACGGAAATATTTCTACATAACCGATAGCATAATATGATCGTTGTTTCCGGATCAAAACATGTGCTTTTGTGATCAATGCTAATTACCAAATCCACAATCATTCCGGGCGGAATCAATAGCTTCCTGTTGTTAGTGCTATTAGCAGGCAACTCCATAAATTGGCAGATGATGGTAATCACTATAATAAAGGAATACAACTCATAATAGTTTTACCCAAAAATTGGGATAAGTTAGGTACATTATGGTTTTTTTTCAAATTTTATTATTTTGGTATGTTCTTATGTCATTTTAAAGTTTTTTTGGAAGATTTATTGTGTGTGGAAGTTTGCAGGGGTTTTAAAAAACCAACTATCTAAATAATAACAGACTACTGTATACACAGCTAATATACCTACAAAAAATGTTTTTTTTTTTTTCTTTTTTAAATTCTTTATCAAAATACTCAAAACCTTCGCAATTCTAGTTTATCAGGCCTAACATCATCGAAAATTCTATTTTGTTTGCTTATGGCGCCTACCATAGGCAGCCACTGTAACCTAGACAGTGGCTGTAGGCCTGTCTAGCCTAGGCGTAGTACTCGCGAATGTTTCTGGTTTTACAATATAGGGAAAAAAGTCGGCATGAAATGCTGAAGCAAATAAAGGGGGCATGGCATATTTTGGATTGCTGTAATTTCAGAACGACTTTGTTCATTTTTTATAAAAAGGAACATTGCTGGATTTTGAGCGAAATTAAAGAGGGTCACTTGGGGACCTACTGTATAGGTGATTTGACATGGAATGACCCTATACTCTATAGTCAAGATTATCTCTTAGCTTCTGAGGAGCCTCTGCATTAAATATAATGCTATACCCACACTCTACTCTATAGTACTGTATCACTTTTTAGTTCCTATACATGCAATGCAATAGGAATTATTGTATTCACTTTTTTTGCGTATGTGTGTATGTGTTTGTAGATGTAGACATTTTCAGGAAAAGTTTTCCGACATTTTGTTTTACTGACAGTGACATGTCTGTCTTGAGATTAGTTTACTAATGCCCCTTTCCCACATACACGATTTTTGCTACGATGGAGCACGATTTTAAAAAGGTTTAAAATCGCGCTCTATTGTAGTGATTCATAGGCCCTACTCAAAAAGGTCAAGTTTTACGTTTCATCAAGACGCTACTAGGACACCGTCAAGATGTATTAGGGCACTAATGCGATAGTGCGACGACATTTTTATGAATCATAACGATAGCGTTACGATTTGTGACGACGTACTACGAATTACCAAAATTTTAATTCGACGTCACTACGATTTTACAAAGACGCAAGCACGACGTTAGCATGATTTAACAAGAGGCACATCACAAAAACAAACATCACATGACAAAAAAGCGCACTGTTTAAACACCATCAAAGCTGCTGCTATAGAAAAAGAAAATGTGTTGGCTGCTACAGTTTTGATAATCAAGAGTAAGTGTCGGTCATGTCAAATGCATAGGCCTAAACGAAGTGTATGGGTACAGACATGGCTCTTACGTCGCCATCGTGTCTTCCGACATTAATTATGTCATCATTAGGAATGATGACATAATTCCTGTCTGACATAATGATAATTAATATTAAAATGTCGAAATATTGAATCCCGACACGATGGCGTGCATTTCGTTACTTGGAGTATGTATTATACTATCTTATCTGATATTAATCAGTGGACATTTCGGTTTATAAATACAGTATTGCACACAATAGAAAAAGTTATAAAAATATGTAAAAACCCTAACTGTTAAAAAGAAATGAGTATTTTTAAAAATTAATTTTATTATTGAAAAAAAAACCATGATAAATACTTCAAATTAAAAGTAATAGTGATTTACTAATCAATACCTGTACCAGGTAGAAGATGTTTTCCAAGTACTAGTGTAATTAAATAAGTTTGTTTTGCATTGAATACTCAGCAGTGAACATAGGCTTACTGTATGATTGTATAGGTCTTGGTATCTTCAAAGCATACAGTATCAAGATATGTTAGTGAGATGGCAACAAGATGAGATTCTCAACTTTGTGTACTAGGTATAAACTGGATGAGGAAAATAGAAACTTGTGTCATCCTATAGAGGCCTTCATCTACAATGACTCATTTACTATGTGTTTGTCCATGAGGATGAATGAATAAAGTTACTGTAACTACCGAGGACAACAACAGCTAATACAACTGTCACTGAAAAACAATGCAACTACAGTATATATATTGAAAAATAAACAATTACGACACCACAAATTTTCTGTACTTTTTGTGAAAATAGTTGTACTGTAGGAATTAGGTTGATATTATCTTGCAAGCCGTAATATATTTTGTGGTTTGGTTTAGATTATTGCACAATTGGGCACCAATACCAAGCTCTTCTTAAAAATACATTTTGACTCCAGACAGTGATGTTTAGACTGCTTTTTCCATTAACCGAAATCCTAAGTGTAAAAAGTTCTCTAAACTAAAAGTGAGTGAAAACAATTATATTAGAAATGTTCAGACAGTAGTATGAGAAATGTGTGTGGCAATCTGTGAGATCATATCCTGGTGAGAAGTTGGTCAAGACTTGTAATGTATTGTCATTATTCCTGAAAGGTTAACGAACTTTCAAACTCAGCAATGAACTTTATCCTATTCAGCTCAATGAAACTGATATTCAAGAGATTTTAATGTTTAAATCGTTTGTGAGTAAACGGATGTAACAATACACAACTACTGTATACTCCAAAACGTTACCTCATTAACTGTACTTTAATGCTATACATTCGTTCACCCATATAACGATACTTTCTGCGTTTAAGTTAATATAAACATGGAAATTAAAATTAAATATTTTGAATTGCTTACCATATATTTAAGTAGGTGCCCTTAAGCATTTATTAGCTATCATTTGAACAGCCGGTGTCATGTTAGTGCACAGCATTTTTAGATGGGTAGCCCCTTTCCTTTCAATTAAAATGTGTTTTATCCATGGTCATTTGGCCCTTAAAGTGTTGCTGCATGGGCAGGCAACCCCACCAGTTACCCATATACAGTACTCCTGGGTAGAGAAAGCAAATGCAGGTAGAACATTTATGCTCAAGGATGCAAAAATGGTGCACAGCAAGCTGTTGAATCCACCACCTTGTGGTTGGGAAACAATTTTTCATGCTGTGCTATTACTAGTCTCTCTTCCCTTGTCAAAAATTATCTGAATGACATTATATAGTTCCTAGTATCAACCTATCAAATATATTTTCATTCACTGTATTTATTCTTTTCAGGTGAAGCAAAAAACCTTAACTCTGTTGCCAAAGATTATTATTGTTGTATTAAACTTGATCAGGAAGAAGTGTATCGTACAGCTACTCAAGAAAAAACAGAATGGTAAACAAATCTATTTTTTGTAATTGCTGGTGTGAAAGTAATATTTTTGTAATCTCCTTGCATAATATAAAGGTAATTTATACCAGGATTGGTGAAGATGAGAGGTTTACCCCTTCCCAATGGCAATGAACATCCTTCCTCATTGATTTGAATTCCCTTTCCCATGGCATAAACATGTACAAGCTGTACTATTTCAATTATCTTTCAGCTAATTGAAATTTGTACGTTTCAGGCATCACAAGGATTTTCGGAGATGAGTTTTTATTGTCAACGCTATGTTTGTCAAATCGGAAATTTGTAATTAATCTTTGAGACTTGAGGAGTCAAGGTTAACCTTAATTGCATTGAGATTTATTAACGATTTATATTTGATTGAATTATTCATGTCGTTGGTTAGAAAGTTATTTGCATACAATGAGTTGGTTATTTTTGTACTATTTATTATACATCTCATTTGCTGTCGGTTTTGTTTGAACCTTTGAGATGTTTTGCCGAATTGTATGATCAGATAATATTAGTGTGTTTATTGCTATCTTTTATTGGTTTAATTTATATTTCTGTATGGCTATCTTCTGAATATTAAACCATAATGTTTTATCATCTTGACCAGCTGTTGATTGGGAGTAACATATTGTGCACTACTGATACTACACTATAGTAGTACAGTGCTGTATAGTACAAAGTTTGAGTAGTAATGCAATGTGTTGGCACACACACACACACACGTCATTTTGAATGAGCCTGCATATTACCCTACAGTATTTGGAAGGTCATTTTGTCTTCATAGATCTAAAAGAAAGGTGTTGCAATCCTGCACCTTATGGAATTCTGTATCCTCATTGTATAAAGTACCACAGTCATGTCGTCACAATGCCAGGTGGCGCCCTCTGTCGCCAACCAGACGTTGGTTACCGTTCATTACGCCTGAATGACTTCATAGGCTTTCTAAAATAGGCATTTTAAAATCTAAAATTTTACCATCAAAATGTACTAAAAACACAAACATGTTGGTCAGGCACCAAAATACAAAATCACTCATGATGTGAATCTAAAGATACACTGAACCCGATGTTGAGACTGACTTCCTTGCAAGCTGGTGCTGTTCCTCATCATAGCCAGTTGTCTCCATTATGGTGAAGCATAACATGCTGCATAGACATACAGATGGTGATGACCGCTGTGGCGTCACAGTGTCTGATGGCTTAGTATTGCTGGTGCCCAATTGCAGACTATTTAATGATAAAATCAATAGTTTCTATGTAACTATCTTATTCAGTTTATAGATTGTGTTGAGCTATGAAAACTTCCAAAAGAGAAAATTCATTTTGAAGTACAGTACAGTGTACTATATATTTCATGGAAACAAGAATAAAAGTTCTAGTTGATTTAAACAAATGCAATTTTAATAATTCCTTTCCATTATTTTTAGCATCTAACTTCTAAATTGGCTGCTAATAATTTGTAGCTACCTGTATAAAATATTGGGGACATATTGAGAGAACAAATACTTCATTATTCATCTAAATTGTCCATGTAAGACTGTATTCATTTTAATAATGATTATAAATTGAATTATTGTCATTTTTTTTTCGAATTTGTATTATGTTTGTTTTCCAGTCCATTCTGGGCAGAGGAGTGCGAGTTTGGTGTCCCTAAGAAATTTCGTATCTTAGCATTCTATGTTTATGAAAGAGACCGGCTACTAAAGAGGTTAGAAAGCATTGTGGGTAAAGTTGCGCTTAGACGTGACGAGCTTCACAGACACCATGGAAAGGAACAGTGGCTGCCATTGACCCCGGTTGACCCCGACTCGGAAGTTCAGGTAAGTGGTTGTGCCAGTGTTCTTAACACGAATGTGTATGCAAAACTGTATCATATTTTAGCTAGTCATATGCTAGATATAGAAACAACATTACAATAACATGTTAATAAGTTTCACTCCCATGTTTCGTAATTAATAGGGATGTCCAATCTTGTAGATTTTATTCACATTTTATTTTCTAAAGCTTAGTGCAAATTTCTAGGGGAAATGGACCTTTCCGCAGTTTCAATCAGACTTAACAACTGACCAATCAGGGCAAAAAATTACGCTTCACCTACTGCAAACACGCATGTTGTCCCACAAATACATGTTTACGTATGTAGTTATTTTGTGTGACCTTAGCAACAATATCCAAGAGGCGGGACTCAACACAGTGGAGTACCCAATATCCTGGTTCTCACGAGAGCCCTAGTATCCGGATCGGGAGCTAACCGTTAGCACCAGCGTGAGGACGCCCGATCGGTTAGCGCTAACCGTTAGCAGTATCCGGATACCGCTATCGGATATCGGTTAGCAAGTTGAGTGCGTTTTTATCATCAACCAATCACACGTATGCGCAGTTTCCAGTTTCTTATTGACCAGTGATTCGATCATCATATTTTTAGTTCCTATGCATGCAATGCAATAGGAACTATTGTAATCACTCTTCTTTTTCCTTTGTTTTTTATTGTGTGTAGTATGTGTGTGTGCGTGTGTGTAGACATTTATGCAAATGCGCATGCGTCAAAGAAAAGTTTTCCAACATTTTGTTTTACCTCGCGATGAGAAGTTCGATGTGAAGTTTCTGCAGAGTTCAGTCAGGGCTCATGCCAAACGATCGGCAAGTCGGCATGGATGAAACTATTTTGGTTTTACGGCAAAAAAAATCAACTGCTGTGGCATAGGTATTTTGAAGAAGGCCTAAAATAAAACAAAAAGGTTTTAATACTAGCTGAAATACATCGTTTTTACATTTAGATCTCCATTTTTCACTAACTCCATGCGACGTTTTTTTCTGTTGTATGAGTAGTCATATGAAGGTACTATATCCCCGACAGTTGGCTATGCAGCAATGTACACTTTGAATGCAAATTGAAGACAAGTGAAGATATAAAGGCAGCTGACTGTCGGGTACATAACGACTGTCTAACTTTCCACAAAAACATGAGGCCTGAAAGCTAGGCCTAGTTCAGTACAGTAGTTACTGCGATGCGAGGGTGGTAGATCGTTCAGTCAGTGATATCACGTTAACGTCTAATACATTTTAATAATGTGTGTAAAATTTAAGAATGCACCGCGTGGGTCGCTTTCTTTGTTATGCGGTAGTAGTATACGTAGCAGAGTGACGGCAGCAATCTAAGCCTAGCCTAGGGCCTAGATAGTATACGTTCTTGATCATCGTAATGAAAACTTCGGGTGACAGATGATTGGGCCTAACTGGTGTGGACGATCGGACCAAAGATAGCTTCAAATAAATTGTCCTAGTAGGGCACTGCCACCACCCCCACTCCTGATATCGTTCCAAACTACTGTAAAATGAAATTACTTTATACATAGCTAGGCCTAGGCCCTATGCCTTAAATAATTTATCAACAACATGCATTCAATTACAGGTCCCTCTCTAATTAAAGACACCCACTTTTCTGTGGTTTTAAATTAACAAAAGTCCTTTATCATTATTATTCTAATTAGAGAAAAGCTGCTAAACCCATGGAGACCCTGGTCCCAAAAGTTGTCTTTAATTGGAGGGAGACCTGTATTTATGTAGTTTAGTCTAGTATAGCTTGGTTCTCACAAGAGCCCTAGTATCCGGATCGGGAGCTAACCGTTAGCACCAGCGTGAGGACGCCCGATCGGTTAGCGCTAACCGTTAGCAGTATCCGGATACCGCTATCGGATATCTACAAGCAAGTTGAGTGCGTTTTTATCATCAACTAATCACACGTATGCGCAGTTTCCAGTTTCTTATTGGCCAGTGATTCGATCATCATATTTTTAGTTCCTATGCATGCAATGCAATAGGAACTAGCCAATATCTTCCAACTGCAAAATGTGATCCTTACTTTACAGTAGGTTCATTGACTTTGTGGTTTGAAATATTTTACTCAAAAGGGAAGTGTTATTTAAAGGAAACCGGTTTTTTTTTTTTTTTTTAGGATGATTTAAATGCTCTACTTTTTTTTAAATGTTGCAGCCATCCTGTCGGTAACTGATTCGTGTATCTTGGCTCTTTTTTTTTTATTATTCTTTGATTAGTATCTCTTAAATTTTACTAGTCACTACTGCCTGGATAAATTCTGGAGATAATTGCATCACATGCCAATTAGTAATGATATCTTCTGTGAGTAATGTACAAGAAACATTTGTCTAATTTTATGAAAAATTAGTGCCTGATTCATGGAGATTAAAAAAATGTAATTACTTTATTAGTTAATGCAAACCAATTACCCTCAAAGGCAAAGAATGTAAATATACAGCTTGTGAGGTCTAGATCCTGGGCTACTGTAGATTCTGGTTACCTTAGGATGCTACTGTAGCTATAATAAGCTAAAGCTTTCTGGCCTGTTTTACCATACAGTAGGCCTGAGACTTCCTATGGTTTGCATTTGCTAATCCTCATGTATAAACCCACCTCCAAAATGTGTGAAATCTTCTTCTTTCCTTAATTTAACAACTTTTTCGTCATCTTGTCGTTCATCTTTCAAGATGAGTAAGGGGTTACCCCGGTGTACTGGTCCATACAGTCTCTGTTACTCTGTGATCATTAGGTCTTTTGCAGGATGTACCAACGTAAAAGTTTTATGTTATAAACAAATATTTGCCATTGGCAATTTTTCTGTAACAAAGTAGCATCATTCATCATAGTACTCTTTTATTAATGGTTTTCTTAGGCGCGATCGCCAAATTATTCCAGACGACACATCAGACGCGTTTTCTATTGTTCTACCAAAACTCGTCTGAAAACACCGTTTGAATAGCCCACAGTTTGGACGCTGATATTCTGTTTTGGTCTTTCCCCCCCCCCCTTTTTAACTATGCTGATTGGATGCACCGTAAAACGCATCCAGACGACTCTCTAAAATGAATCATAATACGACTGACTGTGCGGCCCTATACATAAGTACGGACTTGTTTACCTGCTAGTGAACGTCTCTTTGTACACTGCCTGTGTGTGCAAGAACTGACAGAAGTACGTAAACTAGGGGAAGTCCCTGGTCGATGCTAAAAAAAATAGTCGGTTGGGTACTGGGACGTCAATGTTCAGTAGCATAGGTGAGACTTTCGCAATATGCAGTGATTTTACGAATCAATGAACAAATATAACGTTACAAAATACAATTTTTTTTTAGTTATTTCCAATGTAGTCGTAGCTGGAGTCGCTGGCCACCATCAGTTTTAAGAAGCGCGATCACCATCCTGTGCATCTGTGGTAACATCCAGCACAACAATTAATTGCTTTCCTTGCCGTTGAAAGTGATCACATGCTAAGAGAAGACCCATGCTCCGAAAACGTCCATGATCAAAGTAGATGAAATTTTGCATTATACTAAGCTAAATTATATTTACATTTTATAAAACAAGGTTTATTAATTGCAAAAATTCCAAATTTCACCGCAAATTTTGACATACAAACATGCAATCCTAAACCATTGCCTACCCAGTAAATGTTTTACTGACAACTCGCGATATTACTGTAATTTATTTATTTATTCAACTGAACATACACATCTGTTTCAGCGGCACACATAAATGTGGTGCGTTCAATGTATAAAAGAGAGAAAGAAAAACAACTAAAAAAAAGTAATTGTAAAAAAATAATGTTATACCCCGTTTCTAGTTCTAAATCGCCCAGTACTCTACTTGTTTACACACATGGTTTTGGGCCCTGCTCTCTGCACCCAAGGCTCGGCCTCCAGATCGGTGCAGTTTTATTTGAAAAGAGCACTCTGTAGTTCGATCAGTTAAATAAAAAATCAGAATTAAAGTTATTGTCTTTATCTAAATTTTACTAGTCAACAAAATATACATCTCTCGATTCGGAGGACCTACAGTAGAACTTACAGTAAAGAAAATGCACTGCTGCATAGTATACACAGTACGGGACACAGTAGAGCGTAGCCTCAGAAAATTGTGAGTAACCAGCCGTGCGCGATGATAAAAAAAGATAGGCAGACTACCTACCTAGGTCTAGATTTGATTTTATATTTAGGCCAGAATGTAACGCCGACTTACCATGGCACTTAAAGTATATTTGAAGTACATGTAAAGTTTGTGATTTGTAATGCGAATATAGGCTACCCTCCTTCACTTTTGCAAAGAAAATTTCAGCCCTATTTTTAGAGCCATGACATAGTTCTATTTACAGAGCGGCGTACAAAGCGAATTCCAATCGAACTCGCTTAGTGCATACCGCGCCCTGGAACCTCCAGGCGCGTTGTTATCATGTAATTTACAAATATTTATATAAGCATAGAGGAAGTATAGCCACATGTATGTATAAGAAAACAATAGGAAATCGTTCAAACGATCAACAAGCGTCCAAACGATTCACCGTCGTCCAGACGCGATCCGTAATTCAAGCGTGTGGCAAATGAATATTCATATAGCGTGGTAATTAGAATGGTTGATTTCTCAGATGCGTTTGTGATAGGGTGTTGACCTAGACGCGTTTCTGCCGTCTGGGATAATTTGGAGATCGCGCCTTATAATGCAATGCCGACTTGTTGCATGCGAAACATACCTAATATTTAATTTAAAAGTACATTTTGTAAGATTTATATTTAAAAATAATTTATAGAATAAATTTTATTCAAACTTCATTTTAATTTTTTTTAAAGAAAAAAAATTATATATTACAACTTTTAACTATTAAAATTAAAAATTTTAGCAATATACATATTTATAGTATTATTATGAATGGGTGTTGTTTGTTCTCTTTGTAGGGTAAAGTTCATGTGGAAGTAAGGTGTGGGGAAACCTTGATAGGAGATAATGGAACATCAGTAAACAAAGTTGCTGTCAGGTTGGTGAACTTCACATGCTCCCTCTAAGCCAATCAGATTATGTCATGCTTCCTCTAAGCCAATCATATTTTATCATGCTTCCTCTAATAACCTGCACACAATATTTTTGCCGAATACAATGTTCTCATTGTTTATTATATGTAAACTATGTCCCCCCTGGCAGGAACATTGTGTATCAACCTCTGATGTGCTGAGATCAAAAACAGTTATATACCAACATTTTTTTTATTTTAAAAGCGTTTTTCACTGCTAAACATTGTTGGTTTTAGTATGCAAGGTTTGATAACACTAGATTATGAATATTATCCAACCAAAGGGCCAGTAGTATCTGTCTCTTTTTGTATACAGTTCGCCCATTAATTCAAAGTTTCTCTAATGTTGATATCACTCTAATTAGAGACCATTTTTTCAAAGTACTTACTAGCAGCCTTCAATCTGTACTGTACCATCCAGATAGAGGCTGGACACTGAGAACACCCTGAATTCGCAGGTCCCAAAGGTGGGCTTAGAATTAAAGTAGGCCTATTGTAATTCAGTTTAAAATGCAACAAAATATCAAGCTTGGTGATGTGTTTCTTGAATTTGAAAGCGCATGTCCATCTCATAGGTTGGTGCATCAAGTTTTTGGGGCCGCTAATTATCAATTGTTTAGGATGATGTAAGGGAGATTTGTGGGAGGTTTGCACTGTTTAGAAATACCCTGTGTAGTCCCGTATCATCACTATGTGAATAATGGTAAGATATTGGGCTCCTTGAAAACAACATTGGCTAATTACAATATCATATGAGGTTGCCATTCAGAAACCAATGTACTGTTGCTAAATGTTAAACTGAGTAATTAGCACCAGAATGTGGCAGTATTGTTTACTTTAGTGCAGAGAAGCTGTAATACTTTTACTCATACTTTGTCAAAAGTAAGCAAGTGGCCCATCATTTTAAAGCTTATAATGTGTAGAATAAGAATATTTACAAATGTCAACACTTTAATGTTTAAAATTCTTATTTCTTTTCAAGTTTTTTTAATGTATGTATTTGTGTGAGAAAAAAAACAAAACAAACAAACAGCGTTTGTCCAGTTACTGTTAACACATACCGTCACACGTTTATAGTACTGTGGCATCCTTTGCAATCAATAAATTGTCTTAAGGTGCATTAAAATTTATTAAATTATTTAATTTAGTAAATAATTTAATTATTCAAGCTTAATTAAGGATTGTGCTGAGCTAGTAAATTAATTTAATGTACAGTAGTCAGTCTCTTAGCTGTCAATTAAAATTTAAAACAAGAATTTATGTTTTTCTCACTTCACAGATTAAAATGTTGCAAAGGCAATCCAAACCAGTCAATCCTCATGAATTATGTTTCTGGCCAAACATGTTTGAATGTCAAAGTTTATATACATCATGCTATGTTGTTATTTTCCCCACTTTTTGCATTAAAAATCGTTTTTAACAATTAGGACCTCATATTATTAGCTAATAATAATATAAAATTATATAATAATAAGGGATTTTTATAGTTTAACCTTTTTTTTTTTACTGAGCGTATCTATTTTATTCTGACCGAATATTTAAATATTTCTTAAATGTCTGTATTTCAGTATTTTTTTGCAAATTTTACAATATTTTAACAAATAATTAATTTTATTTCACATTTTGGGGTAGGAAATATAGTATGTTAAATTCTATATTATGTCAGGGTAATTGAAGACATTAACTTAAAAATTGTTAACAAACACTGGTTTGCCAAATTTTGTAACAAATATTTAATTTTAATTCACATTTTAAAATAAGAAATATAATATGTTAAATTGTGTATTATTTCAGGGTAATTGAAGGCAGTAACTTAACAATTGTTAACAGACACTGTGATACCTTTGCTACGGTGACGTTTTGTTCACCAACACGGTAAGAAATACTCACGAAAATCAAATCTTAAAGAAAAGGCTTACTAAACATATAATTTAGAAATGTTTTTTTGGTTAATATAAGAAATATGTTTTTCTTTTATGCTTGAGAGGTAAGTTTCAAAGGAAACTTAGGCATTTATCGGTTTATCTAGGTAAGTATTCACGAAATAGACTCTGAATACAAAATCATTTTAATATACAATCGTACAAGTTATACTTGGATTGGACCTAGAAAGAATACCTGTCATCATGGCAATTAGCAAGTTCAAAGGTCATTCCTAGGGCATTTCAAAGGCATTCTTCACACTTCAATATTTCGTTGGTTTAATTATTTTAACAGTGCCATATAATTTTTACATTTCAGGACAGAAACTAAGAAAACTAAAATAAAACGCAAATCTGATCATCCGCAGTATGATGAAACATTCTTATTTGAGGTAATAAACTTAAAATATATTACATGTTAGTATTTTTTTGAAGCATAGAAACGTCTCAATTCATTGACTGTACAAATGTAAACAACAATAAATAATGATTTAATGTTTAATATTTATCTTTACCTAAAGAATAGAATATTTTCACTTTTTAATGTTCTACAACTAAAGTGATTAAGCTCTCAAGCTGGGGTATTTCAAGACTAGCATCGCATTGCATTCGGTTGCAGCAATTGCGACACCAAATGGCCCCCAATTTCAATTCACATTCGTGTGAATCCAATCGCAAAAAATTCCACAGGCACTGATTGCCTGAGGTCAGTCAACATAGGCCTAGCCACTGGAGGCCTAGGCCTACTGGTATCGTTTTACCGTGGTTTGACCATTTCCAATATAAAGTGTGATTTGGTCTGAATGCGCTCGTTGTTTTCGTTCGGGAATAATCAGTTTTTGGATTACCACCGATTACATCGATTTGAATAGCTTGGTAGTTAAGATGCTTGCCTTCCAATCCCAGGGTCCTGGGTTCAATTTCTGTCATGGTAACAAGATTATTTTTTTCACAACCAAAACACTCCCTAAGCCTCACCTTGTGTTTATGTTTGTCTTGTGAAGGGATATGCCACTTTGAATAGTGATGCTGCTTGGTATTTCCTTGGCCTTCGGCTTAAACCAATTAAAAGTGAATGATTGCAATAAAGAAAATTTTAACTTTGTGAGGAATGAAGTAGAATGAAAAAAAGTTCATGGGCTGATTTATGAAACAGTATCCTGTTGAATGAGATGTAAAGATAGATCATGTGGAACGATGGTTTGTTTAAATTATCAGAAATTATCTGATAGAAATGTTTGAATTATGGCTAAAATAAGTGCAAATTGAAACCAACTAGAAATATATTGTGGGTGATATTTAAGATTATTTTAATTTAAGTTTAGAAAATAAATATCCAGAAATTATCTAATAGAAGTAGTATGTATACCTGTCTCTTATACACATCTAGATGTGTATAAGAGACAGCTCCCAAACCCCTCAACCGATTGACCTAAAATTTGAGATTTGATGCTGTGAGATCACACTAAACAAGTACACCAAGTTTCATCAAAATCAAAAAATATGTGGTTAAAATTTTCAGATTTTTTGGGTGATTTGACATGGAATGACCCTATACAGGAAATGAGATAAGGCTTTATCAAAACACAAGATGTAAATAAGACTCATGTTATGAACAAATACACCAGTTTCCCAGAAGATACATATCCCACACTTGATTAGGCAGGGTAAAAAAGTACATTAGTTTCTCATAACCACCTTGTCTTTTTTTTTGTCACTCCATTTTTTTTTTATTCATTGTATTTTTTAACTTTGCACTCTCACCTTACTTGCTGAAGCAGAATATTAATAGCGGTAATTTTTATATATTTCTCTGTTTTTTTAGCCTGTATTATCAGTGTTCTGTCAATAAAAAGCTGGTTTTTTGGGTGTGGGGGGGGGGGGGGGGGGGGGGGGGGGGTTGCATACAGTACAGTAATACCATAATTTTTTTACGATTGTCCAGTGTTTAAAATTCAGCTTTAAAGGATACATTTTTGTTTTACTGAAATGTATTTTGTTTAAACTGTAAATCAGTGTTTATGCTTTGTCCACACTACACATTTTATTTGACAAAAAAATTGTTGTATGCCCATATATAGTCATGATGTGCCAATATATAGTCATGATGTGCCTATATATAGTCATGTTGTGCCTATATATGGTCATGATGTGCCTATATATAGTCATGATGTGCCCATATATAGTCATGATGTGCCTATATATGGTCATGATGTGCCTATATATGGTCATGATGTGCCTATATATGGTCATGATGTGCCTATATATGGTCATGATGTGCCTATATATGGTCATGATGTGATGTCATCATGACCATATTTTGGCATGTCACATCAAATGTGATAGTGTGGACAGTGCTTTACACATGTGCAGTACATCTCAAAGTCTGAGAGCTTT
Source organism: Anneissia japonica (assembly GCF_011630105.1). NCBI lineage: Eukaryota > Metazoa > Echinodermata > Crinoidea > Comatulida > Comatulidae > Anneissia > Anneissia japonica. The sequence goes on along the minus strand of NW_022692922.1, from coordinate 966,496 downwards.
AAATTTGAACAATGTTCATTTTTTATATTTTTGTTTCAAGTTCAATACTATTTTACTGTCAAAGAATATCTGCTTAAAATAGTTCAGTAAATGTATACAGAAATTGATAATACAAAACAGGAGAGAAAGTGCAAGGACTTTGCTCTTGGGTAGGCCGCTTACCCAGTTTACAGGTGATAGTTAATATTAGTCACTTTGAAGCAAATGAGTTCAGTTTATGATCATGAGCAAGAGTGATTTGGGGAAGCATAGAACAAAGGAATCTGATCATTCTTACCAGGAATGGAGGACGATTTTCTGTTGTTCCTGAGGGACATCGGCAGTTTTCAGATCTATGGAGGAGTAAAAAAAAAAATAATGTTTGTTTTTTTAACACTAGATTTGTTTTCATCATACTAATTTTTAATTTTGTATCAAATATTTTCTTTTAACTTGGATTAACTATTTGCCTTCAGTGGCCTAGGGCCTTGTTTTAGGTTACTGGACAGTTGCAATAGAATATTTAAACAAAAGTATTTGTTGTTTTTTTCAGCTGGTGAAACATTCAAATTCTCATGGAGATAGGTACAATTTTAGTCCAATTGAAGAAGATATTACAAAAATTGAACTCAAGTAAGAAGTTATGTTATTACTAATGAACAAATTAACCTGTTCTTAGCTTATTGCATATTTTTATAAATATTTTATAATTAAATTATGCATGACAAATATTATCAGACTCCGCAATTTTTAAAGGCAGAATAGGAGACCGATATAATATTGAGAGATTTTCATAAATAAGTAAATTTGATTTGTCATATAATAGTTTTACTTCTTAGCTAATGCTGTTACATAAATATTTTTTTGTATTATCATTTTTAAAACTTCTAAATATCCAAAACCAGATTTAATTATTTGTTTCATAGATGGTTGTAAAGCAGCAAAATCTGAATTGTTTTTGATCTCAGTACCATTTAAAATTGATGTGTTTTTATCCAGTTCAAACAGAATTGTTTTGTTCAAGTTTATCAGCCCAGCACAGTATATTTGTATGTGTAATGCCTAATTTTATATTGCATTACTTTTCAGGATTAGTGTATGGAATAATTCAAGTTCCGCACATATTGGGGAGGTATTCATCGGTGAAGTTAAGATTCCATTAAGTGCAATAGATATGTCCACAGCTACACACAAAGCATGGTAAGTACTTGTTTCTGTTGTTGTTTAGTTTAGTTTTTGTTATAAGGATGAGAGTTTGTTGTTTGAGAGTTTGTTTTAGTTGTTATTGTTGCTGCTGCTACTGTAATCAATATGCGATCTTACTGACAACCCAGCTTAATGCTATTCGCCATTCGTTCGAAAGCTTGACCTTGGCTCATATTTGAATTTTTGGCTCATTAAATGTGCGATTGAATTTTTGGCTATGCTGTAGAAAACAGTCTGGATATTCTTGCTGAGCAGTAATGGATCAGTTGAATTTCCTGAATGGCTTGTGTAATTTTAATAGAAATAATATTTTGCCCCACCTGACGTATTATTGCACTGAATACAGATGGAAGTTCCCAGACTCTTGCAAAAAAAGAAAAGAATGTTAGCACGCTGTTTGCATTGGGTGTCTATTATGTTCTTTTATTTTTCAGGTATTTTTTGAAACCAAGGGAAAACAGTGTAAACCGGCCACAAAAGACGGACATGGGTTCTCTCCGTGTACGAATTAATTATTTAGAAGATCAGGTTTTTCCATCCAGTTACTACAACACTCTCAGGGATATCATTTTAAAATCACCAGAAGTGTCAGTAAGTTATTTGATATTCTAGTCGATAAAAAGTGTATGGCTGACTGGCCAGATTGCCCACAAGTTACTATCACATGGCTCTCCTGGTAACACTTAACAGTACAATAATACTTAAAACATTCAAGTATAAAAATAGTCATCATATTTTCATATTAATTTCATATTATCATAGAGTACTACAGTGTTACGTCACGATACCATGTGATACTACTCTGTTGATATCGTTGCAAAAAGGATTCAACCGGACACTATTTTCTTCACTGACAAACATTGATCCCAATTTTAAATGTAATTTTTAAGGTGTTGATGATGTTGCAGACGTCTGTCACGAATGACAATGTAAAAATTTAGACGATATCCATCAGAGACATCTTTTAATATATTTATTTATTTTATTGTATTTATTTTAAAAGTTTTTACTTTTAATTGACAATTACTAAAACATACTATTTAGTTATGTATCAGTTTGTCTATTTTTGAACATGAAGAAATTCTTGTATTTGGGCTTGTCTGTTGTTTCTTGTTGTTCTCCCTCATCTTTCGATCAGTGTAGTGGTGGTCATGACTCATCCCATTTTGAAGCATTGATCTCCAACCAGGTCAGTTTTAGCCAACTGTGGCGATGATGAAGTGGAAATTTGAAAGTTCACTAAGTCTTTCTTTAGGAAATCCTTGAAACGTAGAATGGGACGTTATTATCAACCCTGTTAAAATCTGCTCTCTTAAAATTAATTACTAGTACAATGTTTATATACTGGATGCACATTTTTCCTTTTGAAAAACTAAGTACTCATGGTGACTCTTGAATTCTTATTCAGCCGACATCCTCAAGTGGTGCGTATATTTTAGGTCAAGTTGTGAGGGAACGTATTGATGCCGCACGCCCTCTTGTTAGGTTATTCTACCACCATGACCAACTTACAGAGTTCACAAAAGCGCTGGCAAAGCACGAGATTGCACAAACATCGTAAGTTTAAAATTTATTATTTATAAAACTGACCATTTTTATACCACTACTGTAAAAGAGTTATTCACTGTGGAATCAGTTATTCAATGTAATGCATACATTTCAATAACAGTTTTGTAGTGTGTGGTTTTCTGTGATCATCTGTTATTAGTGATGAAACGTTTCCAAGGGTACCCATACTTCTGATTCTGATTCATAACGTTTCATAACATTTATTTCCTTTAAAAAAAACAACGAACATGGTGGCATCACCTAGAAAGCAACATGCTTGTAACAGGGATGTCATAAACAAAACAGCATTCGACAATAATGTAAATAACAAACAGAAAATCTAAACAATATAAACGAGAAGTACATTTGATTTTAAAAATAATAACTGTTAATAAAATGCATTGATAGACAGCAAAACTTACATTTGAATACATATGAATTATGGTTTCTTGTAATGAATGCAATTTAAGATTCTTTTTGAAGCAATTAATATATAATGTTCTTTATCGCGGGAGGCAAGTTATTTTGCTGGTGGTACTACACTGATATTTGACATTTTCGATCTGACTACTTGCTTACTGCACACCCATAGTTATCAATATCAGTTATTTCCTAAGAAAACCTATGATGGAATACATGTTCCATTATAATAATGTGAAGAGCTTAGAGGCCTTGTTGGAATTAAGCACTATATAAGACTAACATATTATAGCTGTTCTTGAATTTCTGTGATGCAAATTTCTGTTGCAAAAGCCTGTGTATACTATAACGATAACAATCAATGATAGAAAGCTAAAAAGCAATTGTTCATACAGAAAGTAAAAGAAAAAGAGAAGTTTTCACACTAGCTCGATTCAATAGCGATTTGTCGTGTATACGATAAAATATATTCAAAAATACACAAGAAATCGTTATTGAATCGTGTTTGGTTTCTTTATGAACAATTGCTTTTTATTTTAGCTTTTTATCATCATAGTGTAAACATCAGTCAAGTAATTTTTTTTTTCCACACAGGGATGCAAATACAATATTCAGGGGCAATTCTTTAGGAACGAAGTGTATTGACGAGTATATGAAGCTGGAGGGTATGCATTACTTGCATGACACGTTGAAAGTAAACATCGACGAGATCCATGATGATCATCGGTCCTGTGAAATTGATCCCACCAAGCTACGTGATGGCGAAGTATTAGCTGATAACCTTGTAAGTAGTTCAGATGTATTTAAAAAAATGATATTTGTCCAACAAATGAAATTTTACACAAAAAGATCATTGCACATGCTTGCTTTTCTGACTTTCTACAATGTTGCAAGGTTCTAACATATTTTAAATTAAATTGTTCCCTAGATTTTTTTAAAATAATTTTTCAGTAATATTTTCGAACATATTTCGATTTTTATATTTTATAATGGTGGACAAATACAGTATTTAGTATTCATTTAAACTTATAACTATAAGTTAGTATTGTCATTTTACAAAACATCACAACATGCTGGGTAATATGTACTCTTGATAATACTGCAAAGCAGTCTTTAAAATCTTACAGTGACAAAAGCATTATAATAATAATAATAATAACAACTTTATTTTAAAACGGAGAAAACTTCTATCACCATATTGGTGTTTTTCACAAGGCCGTTTTTACAAGAAGATAAGAATGAAGTGATAAAACTGAAATTAAAAAAACAAAAAACACATACAAACATATTGGAATACATATTCAGCAGTTGTTCCAAAATTATTTAAATTATTTAGTTTATTCCAGATTTCTGCCCCATGATATGAAAAGCTTCTTTTTTTATATTCAGTCTTTGGTTTATGTAAGCGTAAAATGTCATTTGACCTTGTTTCATATATATGTTCACGTTTGTGAAACCGGTTTCTTAAGTAAGATGGTGCTAAATTATTCATTATCTTATACATTGTTACAGCTTCATTGATATACTGTTTTTTTTCTAAATTTGGCCAACTTAAGTCTCTTGAACCTGCCTGTGAACTGGAATCGTATTTGGACTTTTGAGTTATTATTTTTGCTGCTTTATTTTGTAGTACTTGGAGTTTATTTCTAAGTGTTTGGTTACAACGACCCCAGACAACATTGCAATAGTCAAAATGGTGGGAAATGATCGATTTAAACATTATTATTTGGATATTTTGGTGGAAAATTTCACTGCATTTTTTTAGGTAGTAGATTCCAGATGAGATAGTACTTTATTTTTTAATGCTAAATTTGTTTATGCCACTTCAAATTGTCATCAATAATGACACCTAAATGCTTACATTGATTGACTTTTTGTAGTTTTGAACCATCTATATTAATTTAAAATTGTATTTTAACACTTACTGGATGAATAACAACATTCACAGATTCATCTATATTAATGTTTATATCCATGTTAGTCAGCTTATTTAATTTTTGAGGAGTTCCTAGAATCATATATTCTGTTTTTTTAACATTTAATCTTAATTTGTTACCTGCTAACCGAACTTTCACAATGAAAATATGTTGCATTATGGTTTGTTTATTGTTATAGTTTATTGTTATAGTCTTTTTACTTATGGTTGCTCTGAAAAGAGCCGTGTGTTTTGAATATTTTCTTGGTTTTTGATGACGTCATCGTCGATACGAGGCGTACGTAAAACCGAGGGTTCATATAACTGGGGTACGTAAAAACGAGGTTCTACTGTATAAGTGTTCATATTATTATTCTCTTTCATTGTGGTGGATTATGTGTTGTATAAGTGTTCATATTATTAATTTGTATTTGATAATTTATGGTTAGGTGTCTTTAACTATTGATCTCTTATTTTTGTCTAATAATCAGGTAAAACTGAAAGATTATGTTGAAAAGATCTTTATGTCAATCGTTAACTCTGCGATGGCGTGTCCACGTGGGATGTGCAAAGTGTTCTATGCTTTAAAAGAAGAAGCAAAAAGCCACTTTCCCAGTATGTAAATACACCTTTTAAAAAACTATTTTTTTTACCTTTAAAAAAATTTTTTTTTTAATCCAATTATTTTTACACATGTTTTGCTATGTTTCGCATCGAAAATAAAGTTTAAATATAATAATTTTATTTTATGTTATTATATTCTGTAACTTATTTCATAACATCATATCAAATATTTATATATAAATTTATACCAAAAAAAAATCTGTTATGAATTTTCTACATGTATTTTAATGTATTTTTTCAGGTTATCGGTTTAGAGAGAATTAATGTAGGTGTCAGGCTTACAGCGCATTATCCTCTCTAGACACATCATTAAGCTATATTTTTTTGTATAAGATTGTATGTTATTTATAATTTTTGTATTTAATTGTTGATGTGTTGAATTTATAATAAATAAATATATAAATCCTGTGTGGATATTTTTTAAAGTAGGTATGTCAGCTGATAATGTTGATGATTATGATTCATGGTTTATGTAATCGATTGATTCTGATTGGCAGATTGATTGTTATTGACTTGACAGATAATCCTGATGTTAAGTATTCAGCAGTAAGCGGGTTTGTTTTCTTGCGTTTCTTCGCTCCCGCCATTCTTTCACCCAGACTCTTCAAGCTTAGGAAAGATAATCCAGTAAGATAAGTTCTTGATTGTTAATTACATAAGGGGAAAAATAATATATATTATGATTTCTGTTATTATTGTCATTAAATATTATTATTGCTGTCATTATTTTTATTATTGTCATTATTTTTAATATTCATTTTTAAAAGCAATAATTATGATAATAATTATAATAATGATAATATGAAATTAACAATGGAAATAATAATATATTATTAAGTTCTATTGTTGTTGATGACACTGTAGTGAGCCATGGTCATCACACTTTATTTGGCCTTCTTGAAACACAGATCCTGTTGGAAGGTATTGAGTCGGAATTAAAGTTTTCCTATATTGCACTAGGTTAAGGAAATGCCAACTAAGCTCTTGATTCCTTGTGTTTGGAAGTCCACATGCCATTGGCCAATGGTAATCATAATAATGAGCATTTATATTGCACCAGTATTCAATTTTAGGAAAACTCACGACCGTTCCGTATCCAATAATCAACATTTCTGAATAAATGATCTGAACAGTGATGTTTGAATGATAGAGGAGGATTAAGATTTGTATGTTAGCAGAGTTTGATTGTGTAAATCTGGATTTTAAAAAAAAGACATGTTTCCGTAGGATCAGTAAAATCGAAAAGTTGGTCCTGGAAATCTTAGTATAATTGTTGTGTCTGTCTTTACTAGTTCTGTCTTTACTAGTTCTTGCTATTTATACACTTTTCCACATTGAAAAGTATATACTGTCTGGAAAAAATACACCATACAATACAATACAATTTCATTTAAAACATTAAATTGCTAAGTTAAAAGGTCTTCCTTTACTTAGAGACACTTACTTCTTAGTGAAGATCACCTCCAAATTTATAACACTTTTCTGTGGCCATGGATAAACACCTATATTTTTTATCTTTATAAATTTTCCTTTAATTTCCAGTCCAAAGATGCTAAACCCAAGAAATTGTACTTTTAACAATATAATTTAGAAAAACGTTAATGTTGAACCCTGACTGTGGAAGCAAAAAAAATTGGATTGTTAGACAAAAGAATTTTCTTAGACATGGAAGAAGTGTCTGACGAAAAACTCAGGAATGATTAATATGATTTTTTTTTAACTGGTTGGAAAAGAGGCATGACCCATCCACTGGCTTACAAAGTTCATTTGTAGGACATATCATTCTGGCTTTAAGAAAAAATTATATTCAAATATGAGAAATGGATGCCCCAAAATTGACAAGAAATCATTGTTGAATGTGAACGACCCATTTACAAAAAATTTATGTTAAATGAAACTTTTAAGATATTTTTGAATTATGTATAACTGATGCTGATGATTTAGTTATTTTTTTTTTTTCCAGGATACGCTTGTAGCCCGGACGTTAACCCTCATATCGAAAGCAATACAGACATTAGGAAATCATGTTAAGAAAGAGGTAGTGGTAAGTGCAAAGCTTCGGTTTCTATTGTCTAGTCTAACAATTTTTTCCTTATAATTGTATATTTAGTGATATGTATGTATGTAATTATATATATAATTATGTACATATATACATGTATTTATATATACAGTCTTTAAATTCAATTTCATCTTTATTGTCAAACACAGTAAAAAATATACAGTTTTGAAATTCTAGTTATTTGTTCACAGTTTTAGTAAGATAAGATGTCATGGAATAACAAGTTGCTTCTTCAAACTTGTAAATAGATAAAAGATTATTGTCAAAGGTCATAAATAATATGTACAGATAAGCTACTATACCTTACAACTTAAATCAAATGTACATCAGCTAATCTATACTTGATTACAAAATCCACCTAAAATATACTATGGAAATGAAAAGCTTTACAATTGTAAATTCAATATTTCTTACAAACACAGCACTTGTTTATCTTTAGATTGTTGAGCTCATGATATGCACAAAATAACTTCCTGCTTCTGTTTAATTTGCATTAATAATAATGTAATAATATGTCCACACTTGTTATTAAAGTACCATGTTGTATCAGCCAAAGATAACTGGAAGTTTTGCCTGTCAAAAATAACAATGTTAAATACTGGCATACACACTGTTGATGCTTTTCAAAATGACTTGATACTGTATAACAGTTATAGGGCCATTCTACATGGAGTACCACAAGCATTAAAAACTATTAATAATATGCATATGCTTTTGTTATTGTGTTATTTGCTTGTGGATGTAACAGCAACAACATTTTTACTTCTTATACAGTATCTATGAATAAAACCTGTTTTGTTTGAATTTTCTAGAGTCCCACATGCGTTAAAAAAGAGTCGTACATGGTTCCTTTATATGACTCTATCTTAGATGCTGAGCATGTGACTGGAATCAGAAGGGTAAGTGATCAATGACAGGTAGCATGGCTCATGATGAACTACAGCTCTCCCTGCAATTAATGACCACCTCCAATAGAGGGATTTTGGCGATGGACGTCACGTTACCTAACTTGGGTGTTGTATATAAAAAATCCACTGACACAGCGATGTTTTACATGAAGATTTTTATCGCGGCTGTCCCTTGTTTATTGCTGTAAAGATCATAATTATATCATTATCATTGATAGGAAATTAAACTTAAGAATTTTGCCTTAATGTTTTACTAATTCTGTAATGGATACTGGAACATTGAGATCTTTCGACAAAATGTTAGGCCTTGGCCCCTGCACATCTACGGCATGGTAAGGTATGCATGATGGTCTTCGACCCGCAAACTATGCTGCGAAGTTAGGGACAACTAAGGTTTATGAAGGATCACTTGAATTTTAAAGCATACAGTCCAAGGAGAATGCTAGGATAAGTAAATAAATACTATTTTGAACGTATTGCCTTTCCTAGCCATTTACTTCTGACGTTAACAGTGGGTGGTTGTTTTCGCAACCATAACATTATCTTTTCTTATGCTATCGCACTATAATGTTTTTCATGTGTACTCAAGTTAGGTCACGTGACCGCCTGTAAACAATCATCGCTAAATCCCGCTATTAATGACCAATTTAGAACCACCTCCAATTAAAGACCCCTCCAATTAAAGACCTCTAAGTAACAACCACTTTTCTCTAGCCCCAGATGAACGTCAAACTTTTTTCTTTATCAATATTTTTCTGATTAAAGAACAAAGCTGCTAAAGACTGAAAAACTTTGTCCCTACTGGTCTTTAATTGGAGGAAGACCTGTATGTTGTAGCAGTTGGCTCATCGATTTCATTTTGGTCCCTCAACTGGGAGGTCAGTTTTTTGTAACTTCCCTGTGCATATTGCTTGTGTTTTTGGGCAAGGCACTTTGCCTATGGTTGTCTGTGTGTATCTGGTAGGCACTTTACGTTTGTCTTCACCTATGGTGCCTGGTAGGACGTGGCTGTAATTGTATTGGTCTGTGCGCATTAATGATTATAGCTCCCCTCCTGGAATTGGAGGTTTTACTTTGTGCCAGTTTATAAATCCAAAGGCCAAGAATAACAGTATAACCAGCGCTATAAACAATGACTTACTCCACAGTAAACAAATAGGTAAAATTTGTTATTACCCATTCATATATTTCCGTATAAAGATACGGTACAGAAAAACCTGTAATTTAAGTGCACCTTAGGACCAAGTAGTGTTCAATTGGTTGTAAATCCCTATTATTACAAGAATGTATGTGTACCTTACACATTAGCTTTTAAAAAAGAAGCATCATTCTTCATTATTTCTTTATCTCTGGTGACTGATTGTTTATAATTGAACATACTGCTTTTTTTAGTTTCTTGATATTGTGTCATCATCAAGTAATGCTAATGCAAAAGATCCAGAAGCTCCGATTATATTAAAAGAGGGGTAAGTTATTACTCATCATTCTTGTCAATATTTTTTTATTTATTTATTTTTTATTATATTTCATTCACCAGTATGTCACTCTCATCCAATTATTGGTGCTCTGAACCACGATTTCATTAAATGAAGTAATTAAACTTCATATTAATTATTATTATTTTATATTAATTATTTAACCTTATAATAATTGGATATTGCACTCAGTAAATTTTGCTATATATTTCAAACCTCTTTTGGGTTCTTGATTCATTTAAATCTAGGTATATGATTAAGCGGGCACAGGGAAGAAAGAAACTATTTGCAGTCAAGAACTTCAAAAAGCGGTGGTTTCGCCTCACCAACCATGAGCTGACATATTCTAAAGGCTCAGGTATGTTTCTGCTGTTGTAAGGCTAAAAACTTATGGGCAGTGTTATGACTTTAGGTTTTCAATTTCCAAAATCTTAGTTCTGTTCGTATCGTCATGTGTTTGAACATTTTATGTATATTTGCCTCTTTTAGTGGGTAAAAATACCTCAAAGGATGTGGATGTTCTGATGTATAGCATCTTTGTTTTGTATTCTCTCATCACAACTCTATCAATAGAAGCAATTTTCACTGTTTGTAATGCTTTGTGGCAGTGGTTAGTGCAGCGGGGAACGATTTGGTTTCAAACCTCCAGGTCGGGGCTTAAATCCCTCCCTGTGCACTTCACTGGTCTCTTTTAGCAGATGGGTACATAGTGGCTTGCATGCTACTGCAACAAAATTGGAAGTAACACAATTAAGCATGTGTACTCAATGACTAGGGAAAACAAAGCACTTTGTAATCTAAAGGGAAGTGCTATATAAATACCAAATAGCAAACAACAAATAAATGTTAGTTTATGTTTCCAAATGCTTTATTTTTTCAAGAGGATAGGTTCTAAGGATTATCTTACAAATGAATTAGTATGAAAGCCTACATACACTGTTATATACCTTCCGCCTAGCATATATTTTTTTACTTGTAAAATTATTTAACAAAAGGTGACCCATTTAACCGTACAGAACAGTTTCTGTATTTATTATTGTAATTTTACAGACTTGTACTGTAATGTCAAACTGTCCAACCAGCAGAACTATCATACCTGTTTGTATATATTAATCATGATGCATCTTTTTACATTGCTAGAAAGTTCACCGTTGTGTACTATATCTGTGGATAAGATCCTTGCAGTTGAACAGGTTCAGGAAGACTCCTTCCACATGCAATATGTAAGAACTATTCCATTGTTTGTAATTACAACCACCACCACACTCATTTCAAGATTTATTTATGTCAACAACTCAATAATTTAAAAATGCAAAGAAAGCAGTTTCAAGATCAAAGATATTTGTATGCAGTGTGCCCTCTATAGATTGTTTTCATTTTTCCTTTCAGTTTCAAATTATCTCTCCTGCTATTTACCTATTTCAATATTACATTCAAATTCCAAACAATTTATACGCATTATGCTTTTAGAATCATTTTTAAATATAGGCATACATAGGCGGGTGGGATAATTTAAGGCTTTATAGGCATGAACCACTATTTAAGTTGGCTCAGTTGGCTAATCTTCTAGCTCAGTCAGATAATCTTGTGGTAGCCACTATGTGCGCTAAGCCGTGGAGATCACTAGGTCCCCGGTTCAATTCCCATTGGTGCCTGTCTTTCGGATGAGACGTTTAAGCCGTTGTTCCCGTGTGCATTTATGACCCATGTGCATGTTAAAAACGCAGTACACTCTTCGGAAAAGAGTAAGGGATTGTCTCCCGGTGTACTGCCCAGTCACCACCAGAAGGATCCCACTGGAAATAAGTCTTTTTCTAGACTTCTGTGGGCTATCCTTGGTGATTACACCGAAAGTCCAAAGTCTAAAATATTATAATAGAATTTTTGTTGCAAACCTTGGAAGTAGTAAGCTTATGCACAAGTAAAGCTTATACAGTACTCAAATGTTAAGGAATGGGCTTAAGGGTGGGCTTATGCATTATGGCCCTATATAAGTTCTAGATAATATTAAATTTATTACTTGACAGCTATTCATTAGATAGATTGATACTCTTTTTGAATAACAATATTTCAATTTCTAATCTTGTGACATTTCAACCTTTTTATGCGCTGATATATCTGTAGATGTTTCAAGTGATACAACCAGAACGTGTGCTGTATGTACAGGCAAACAACAGCGTAGATGAAAAGCAATGGTGAGTACATACAATTAAATCAATAATAATATGGTAATGCACTACCTAGGTAGAGGTCTAAAATTGTTGCCGGGCAGAAGCAGATTATAACCCAATGAGACTGTCCACTATTGGCCATAACACCTTTGTCAGTTTTTTTTCTAATACATTATTTTAAAACTCATTTATTTGATGTAAAGTGCATAGTCCTTGCAATATAACCACATAAACTTTTTAAAAGACTAGAACTTTTTAAAAGAAACATAGTAATGTAATAACCATTATTATGTATTATATATATTTGTTTTTTCTTTGTACTAACACTTAATTATTTTAATCTAACACAATTATTTTGTTTAATGTCCATACGGCCTCGTGGAAGAACACCCACTTGGGTGAACGAGTTTTTTGACCGTTATAAAATAAAGTTGTTATTATATAAATGGCAAATTATTGTTCATAACACATCGAGTTGTGTTATGAGGAGTAGAGTGTGCATCAAAGCACTGGAATGTATGGAAATGTAGCAGCAAAATCCTCCACACACACACACACACACACACACACACACACACACACACACCCCCTCTGGCCTATGCCATGGTATTTCAGACAATATATTGATCATATACTATCATACTATTTTCTATTATAGTATCGTACTATTTTCTATTATTTATGACCTTCGTGCAAAGAGAGCACAATTTCACCTGTCCTCGTATCCTTTATTGTATTATTTTCTACTCTATATAAAATATAATGAAATATGCTAATGATAAAATATTGTTAATATATTATAAAAAGTATAAATTTAATTCAATAATACAATTCAATTTAATGTTAATGTTTTCAACTATATATTAGCTATTGTAAATGTAATTAGCTACAATAACAACATAATTTTGCCATTAAAAATTTATTATCAAGTATATTGATCTATAACTAGTTATTTATTATTCGGTGTTATGCAACCTGTATAAAGAATCTATTTTTTTTTTTTTTTTTAAATATTGATACTAGTCCGTCAACCCCATCTGACCTATGCCATGGTATGGCTGGCTTATGATTTTAGACAATATATTGATCATATAGTATCATACTATTTTCTATTATACTATCATACTATTTTCTATTATACTATCATACTATTTTCTATTATAGTATCATACTATTTTCTATTATTAATGACCTTCGTGCAAAGAGAACACAATTTCACCAGTCCTCGTATCCTTTATTGTATTATTTTCTACTCTATATAAAATATAATGAATTATGCTAATGATAACAAAATATTGTTAATATATTATAAAAAGTATAAATTCAATTCAATAATACAATTCAATTTAATGTTAATGTTTTCAACTATATATTAGCCATTGTAAATTTAATTAGCTACAATAACAACATAATTTTGCCATTAAAAATTTATTCTCAAGTATATTGATCTATAACAAGTTATTTATTATTCCGGTGTCATGCAACCTGTATAAAGAATCTATTTTTTTTTTTTTTTTTTTTAAATATTGATGCTAGTCCGTCAACCCCCTCCGGCCTATGCCATGGTATGGCTGGCTTATGATTTTAGACAATATATTGATCATATAGTATCATACTATTTTCTATTATACTATCATACTATTTTCTATTATACTATCATACTATTTTCTATTATACTATCATACTATTTCCTATTATTAATGACCTTCGTGCAAAGAGAACACAATTTCACCAGTCCTCGTACCTTTATTGTATTATTTTCTACTCTACAGTATATAAAATATAATGAAGTATGCTAATTGTAAATTTAATTAGCTACAATAACAACATAATTTTGCCATTAAAAATTTATTCTCAAGTATATTGATCTATAACAAGTTATTTATTATTCCGGTGTCATGCAACCTGTATAAAGAATCAATTTTTTTTTTATTTTTTTTTTTTAATATTGATACTAGTCCGTCAATTGTTATGGATCCATCCAAAAAAATGTGGTAAACCAGAATTTGAGTGATTCACTTTCGTACTTGGCTATAAGTCTACTTCAAAGAATGCACTGCCCAACATTGTTTTCAAGATTTAAAATAGCTTTTATTGTCCATAAAAGATAACAGAAATTCATGTGAAAGCAAGATGATGTTATAAGCGTACACTCAAACCAATTTTCAACAATGCCAAACATATGTAAAAACTTACATGTATAAATAGAAATATATTTTAAAACACCCAAGAGAGTTAAAAATTAATAAAAATGTTAAAATGGTAAAGGAGAAATCAGCAGTAAAAAGATTATTTAATCAATTTAAAATTGGATAAAAAATGTCATGATATGTCAATTAACATTTATTAACATCCTTTTCGCATAATGATATAAAAGAAATTAACATTTTTTAAAGTGTAAGAGAAAAATGCAAGAAAAGGAAGAAGGCAAAAAACCTGACAAGATAAGAAAACAAATTTGTGATTGGGACAACTTGAAATATAAACAGAAACAAAAAACATGGGCAAAACATCTATTGACTCTACATTTGGTTGATAGATTTGAACACCCCCATACGATTTATTGGCATTTTTTATGATTTTTTTTTTTATAAAGATAGCATTAACGAGCATATAGCCAAACATTAGAAAACTTGTCAGTGATATGCAGGCTCAAGAATCCCAAAACATATCTGGTGTTCTAATATTATGGTTTAAACTTTGAAGATGATCGTTATTAATTATGTAGGTATTCACGCACAATAAATATGTTTTTAAATTATCCCAGTTTTTTATTTTGATTTCATCCATTGAAACATTGTTTGTAACTTTTGAGTTAACAATCACTTTTCCAATGAAACATCATAAAGTGATGATAAGTTGTAAAAAGTATTTTCCAAATTATTGAAATATAGATTTATATATATGTACAGTATGTATTGTCCAGTATTGTTTGATCAGTGTTGGCCTTCATTACGCAATTTTTTTTTCTTGTAGGGGTGATGTGTTATCAAATATTTGCCGCAGCAACCATGACCGACTCATGACTTACCACCCAGCAGCCTACATTAATGGACAGTGGATGTGGTAAGCTAATGAATATTCATGACTCTACCACATTTTTTTCAGTGGTGATAGATATTTAATCAAGGACTTTTTCTATAGCTGTACACCATGTGTAAAGATGCATTATTATACAAAAAATACAGTACATCATTACAACTTAATAAGTACTTTATTGTTGTTGTTATTATTTTTATTATTATTTATTTATTTATTTTTTTTTTTTCATTTATGGTTATTTTTTATAAAATGACTTACAGTATTTGCTTAAAGTTTGATATCTGAATGTAGGTTCCTTATTATTAAGCAAATACATATGATTTCTCACCAGTTAATCTAAATAATATGTGCAGTTAATCAGTTAATCAGTGCCTTCCATGTGCTGATGATGTAATGTGTTAATGTATGAGCATGATATTATATTACATCATAAATATTAGCTTTCAATGAATGATTTTCTTGTTATTACATGACCAGACCAGATTGGTACATTCATGTGAAACAAGACTGTAGATTGATGGTAGATAAATAGTAATGCATAGAATGCAAGATAACTATTTAACTGGTTGATGTGCACAACATACTTAAATTTGAGGTCCTTGATGTTTATACCAATATTGTAATACAAAAATATAATTTGATATGCTGGACAAATTAATTTACTGGTAATTATATGTTATCATACATGTAACTATTACTGGTAATTCATTCATTTATTTTAGATATCAAATTCATATAACATAAATAACATAATTACTAAAAATAACTATTACATGTTATTTTGTTTTTGTATATTTGTGTGAATCGTTTCAAGCAAAATATATTTTTAACATGTTTAACCTTTTTTTGTTCAGTTGTAAATGTCAATCAGAGTCAGTGGAAGGTTGCACTCCAGCCAGTGGCAGGTGGGTCGCTTGTGTTTGTGCTTATTTATTTTTTTTTATAATTTAGCCGAGACTTTTTTTGTACCTTCTTTCGCTAACTTATTTTTAATAAGATCGTCCAAGGAGGGTGGGAAAAAAATTTTTGTTTTCTTATTTAGCAAATGGTTTTTGGTTTTGCCAGAGGCTTCCAAATGGAGGAGAAAATAAAAATAAAATGTTATTGTTGAATGTAAACAGTGTAGTAATGGGATGGTTAAATGTTTTAAACTTTTATAATTATGAAAAAATACACATATTTTATTTTTGGAGATTTCAAGGCAGCGATGGGCATGAGAAAAATGAAGAAAAATTTCCATTTTTTTATGGCGTCTGGTGCACTAATTGGGCAAAAATAAAATTTTATTTTTTATTGGAAATTATCAGTATTGGTGGGCAGAGGGTTCGCTAAACACCGTTTAAAAAGTCTCTCCTTATTTAGGAACAAAGGCCAAAAAACTTCACTGGCAATTCCTCTATTTGTCACAACACCAACGTAAACACACAGTGCTCTACTTACACAAACTCTTGCTATGATGAGGCTTGGGCAATGGAGTTGTTTTTGATTGTGAGAAAAAACCATTTCATTTGCCAAGACTTGAACCAAG
The DNA here is from genome assembly GCF_011630105.1 of Anneissia japonica. Taxonomy (NCBI): domain Eukaryota; kingdom Metazoa; phylum Echinodermata; class Crinoidea; order Comatulida; family Comatulidae; genus Anneissia; species Anneissia japonica. The sequence continues at coordinate 949,618 of NW_022692922.1, read as the reverse complement.
ATTATGGATTGAGTTATTTATGGGTATTAATATTAATTTGTGAAATGTACTATCCTTATCACATTTTACAAAAGTTTCTTTTGTTTCCAACCTTTTTTTTAGTAGCAGAACTTGTCTGAAAGTTGATGTGGATTCTGACCGTGAGATGGAGCGCATACATTCGCTGTTTCTTGCAAACATCGACAAGCTTGAAAAGATGCGGGGTAAGCAATCATATTTGGTTTAAGTTAATCATCATGCTCATTATTTTTATTAATACTGATATAATTGTATTTATTGTTATTATTATAATTATATTATTGATGTTATCATTGTTATAGTTATCATTCTAACTATTATCTCAGTTAACACAGACTCAACTTGACTAATAAGATAGTGTGCAGAATTTGTAGGAGAATATAATAATTAATGCTGTGGCTCTCTAAAGTTTCCAAATATTCAAGCTTCTAACTGCTATGATCTAACTTAAAATGTTGCTGGTAATAGCAACAACTATATGTTCTCTGTGGTGTTCCCACAAGCATTTATGTTTGTACATTTTACCAGTGTTGTCTTTTTTATGTTGGTGTTCTGCTGGCTACAGATGACCTTGCGTGGGAAATCTATCACGGTCTAACCCACCTCAGTGAGTTTATATGTCATGTGTTTGTGTGTCTGTTTTTCTGTGCATGAGTACCAATAGCATCAAGCATTCTTTTCTGGTCTCTTGTAAATTTTATATACTTCTTTCAAACTCAAGTTCAAATGTCATTCTTGGTCTTCAAGTGTGTTTAATAAGACTTTAACATGGTGTCTGTGTCGATCAAGCTGCATATAACCAGCTGCAATTAAACTTATTCTAAATATATTTTGAGTTATTTCATTTAGTGTATTGTGTTTTAAATTGTTCCCAGAAGCTTCTCTTAATTATCTATATTTATATCAGGTAACCTCTTCAGGAGTTTACTGTTCTCTCACAGAGCCCAATTATTCTTTTATAAACATAGTCTCATAATGAGGCTTAGGGAGTGTAGTTTTTAGTTGTGGTGAAATCTTGCTGTCGCAGAAATTGAACCCAGGACCATGGAGTTTAAAGGCAAGCGTCTTGACCACAACACTAACTCAATTCCTCCCTTGGGACCTTCGGCACAGCATGTCTACAGTATCTGACAGACCAGTCCTAACAGAAAATTCTTGATTTCATCACATAAATGTTATTTTAAGTGTTTGCTTAAAAATTACAGAATTACCATTGTATCCACAAATACAAATGATTCCTATTTGTTATTTCCAGTGCTTGGCAGTATCCAATGCATTGTCAATCAGTGACCATTACTGTTTCCCAAGGGCCAATGCATTCCTATTTATCCCAAATGCATCCTCAATACAAGTTCATTTCTATGAATTGTATTCTCAATGTACTCTCAATTGACATCCGTTCCTGTACAGTATTTCCTGTTTATTCTTATGCATCTTATTCCAAGATAGTTTTTATATATGTTTTCAGTGGCAAATTTAGGCTAATTTGATCAAAATTGTTTTTTTTTATTGGAAAAAAAATTATATTGAAATTTTAAGTCTAAGAGTGTCACTCTGGCACAACCATATACTGTAAAACCCGAAACTTTCGCCGTTTTCGCGACATTAAACTTTCGTGAATCGCAAAAGGCCTAAATTTTATTCATGAGTGGAATACCATACAATAGCTGAAAATATCGTATTGTGAGTTCTAGGCCTAGGTTGGATAGGCCTACAACCACTGTCTAGGCTACAATAGCTAGGCCTAGGCTAGGCGCGATAAACCTGCAGCCTACCTCAGCTGCTAGGACCAGGACTTAGCTGGCCATCCCAGGCACAGTTAAGAAAGACACAAGTTTACATTACAATATACTCACTCATACGATATCCTAAACTTGGATGGTATTCAAGCATCCTACAATGAACAATATTTATTCCTGTAGGCCTATATTGATTCAAACACATTAATTGATGATGACTGAACATCGTAGTATGTCAAGGTACGAAAATTAAGTTTCTATTTTAATTTCTTAGTATACACCTCGCAGTGGTTGCACATGTGCAATCACATGCAGTGATGATCAGAACCTCCCTGATCAGTATGCTTACTGAGTAGGTTAGAATAGGCCTAGAATTTACAAATTTTTTGAGCTCAACATCGGAATTTAAGGTCAGAATATTTATATAATAATTGAAATACTGTACATTCTATTAAGTTTATACACATTTAATAAAATCCACCAAATAATTTAAAATACAATTTTTTTAATGTTGAATTTGTTAACTTTTCACGAACATGTTGCAGTTTGTGGGGATTCCCCATTTAGGCCTGCCCTAGATCTGTATTGCATCATCGTCGGCGAGTTTAAGCCTTGAATTAACAACAATTCTTGCTGTTTATTGCTCATTATCATCTTTAAAAAATTTGAAATTAATTTTTGGTGTAATTTAGTGATTTATAATGACCAATATCTCCTTTGTGAAACTGATTCGAGATTCACAAGGATCAGATAGTATTCTACCGATCTTTTTTGAAACATAGAACATGTGACCTGAAAATTATTCGCGGCATAAGATTTTCGCGAATCAGGACCATTCGCGAAAGTTTAATGCGCACAAAATTTCCTGGTTTTGCAGTATTAAGTGAGGGTATTAGCCCCTCCATTGACTGAGGGTATTAGCCCCTCCATTGACTGAGGGTATAGCCCCTCCACTGTCAAAGTACCTCCCTGGACCCCTTCTATTTCACATTCCTTGATCTGCCACTGGTTTGTACTGTATTCTTAATCAAAGACGTATTCCCAATGCAGTTTTAAGTAATTCCTATATAATCCCAGAATGATTACACATTCTGCCATTAATATTGTTTGACTATATTCCTGTTATGCATGGCTTCCCCCAGTAATCTTGTGTCACTACATTTCTCTTACTGCAGACTTATTGTAATTGCTCTTATGCATGTTTCTTTACATGTTTTTTTGTGCTTTCCATGTAGGATGTATATCACAGGTGGGCAAAGTGCGGCCCGCGGGTGCATGCGGCCTGTACGGCCTGTAGTGATTTGTTTGCGGCCCGCGACAATGAATTTAAAACCCTATGTTTGCGGCCCGCCAATCAAAATTGTCTAGAAAACACCTTGTTTTTTACGGTCCGACACCAATCATATGTAAAAAGTAACATTAAAACTGAGAATAACGTGATGTAAAAGCAGTGCTTGGAGGTTTTTGGAAGCTCACTGGAAACATCAAAGTTTGGTTGTGGCCCGCGGTGTTAAATAAAAAATTCATGTTGGCCCTCCGACCGATTTTTATGCCCACCCCTGATGTATATGTTATGTTTTTTTAAGATGAATGATGTTCTTGAGAGCCACATAATGGATCCATAGCCTGCCTGCATGTTAGGTGTTTAAGTAATTTCTTGTTAGTAATCGATATTTGTCATTGCTTTGTGTCCTATATTATCAGTATACCGTAAATAATTCAAAAGTATCTCTCTAGTGCCACTGTCAAATATGCACTTGAGAGTATTTGGTTTTATATGATTGATACATTATATTGTATCTATCTTTTATTCCTTAATAAATGAATACAAAATTAGATTAAAGAACTTTTTGTGTTATTCAAGTATATAAAATAAATAAATAAATAAAAAATAACACTTCCCTCGAATTAATGCCCCCTCAAAAATCCCTTCTCAACAATAAACACCCCGGGTCATTTATTTGAATAAATACACTAATTAAATTAGTAAAGCTATAACGACTAAAATACTGTAGCCATGTACATGTACTACAATACATATTACCATTTTAGCAATGACACAATTTGAATTATGTGCCACTCTCCAGTTAACCTGTTATTATTTTGATAAATTTGTGATTGTTGATTTAATTGCACAAAGATTTTCGCTCATTTTCTATCATCTTTTCTTTTAATTCTGATCTGACTTTTGCTTTTAATGTAAAGCGCATAGAGGTTTCTAGCATTCTGCGCTATATAAAAATAGTTTTTTTATTATTATAATTATATTAAGTATGGTAACACAAAAATGCTTAAAAATTCACCGTGCTTATTGTAACATTTATAGTACGTCTTTCTTCTTTCTGGTGTTTTTATTATTGGATATAAATCCAGGGACTCCGGTCGATGGCTCAATTAACCTAAATTTATATAATGTAATATAAATAACAATATAACTTGCAGTGTTGTTATTGCAGTCTTGACCTTAATATTATTTAAAAAAACTTTCATTTAATATTATGTTTTTAATGAGCTATATTATACTATTGGTTTAGTTTATGCATGGTGATTTTAGATAAATTAGTAATTTATATATAAAAAATTTGTTAATGTCTTTAATATACGTGCTGTATCTATGCATGTATACGTATAGAGATCCATGGAGTCTTTCAGTCTAGAAAATAATGTTATATTTATATATAATCAATATTTATTGATTTTAACAGTTGTTTCTGTAGGTATAGAATATTATAGAGCCCAACCACACTTAATACTGTAGTTGCGTTGGTTCAGGATCGCCTTTTTTAAAGAGTGAACAATCAATAAACTTTAAGCCTACCCAACGGCTACTTCAATTTGGTCTGACTATAAAGTCAGCTCAGGTCCCGCAATGTGAGTACTGGGCGACTCATCATCATATCTCAACGAAAACCGTGGTGGCCAAGGTCGTCTTGATAGTTGTCCATTTTAACATCTTATACCATAACATTTCATGCAGAAACCCGGCGCAAAGGAGGAAGTGTGAACATTCTTGGTGCGACCCTGAGCCAACTTAAAATACTGTGAACAGAATGGTCCTTTTGAGCCATTAGTAGTTCAGGTGTCCCTGAGCCAACACAATTAGTGTGCTTTGCAATCATAAGTTCTGTAAGCTGTTTGGTTTGATAATTATTATAACTCATGTCACACATCTTTTTCTTTTAGTTTAACATCATGTTTATAGATTGATTAAGATTGTGGTAAAATAACCTAAAAAATATCAAGATCGTTTGATCATCTTCCTAGCTGACGACACAATAAGCTGGCAAGACAGATCTCCCACTACTATAAGAATTTAGGAACAAATAAGTTTATCGACTTCCAACAGTTTAAATCTATTTTGTTTTTTAGCTACCAGAACCCTCGAATTTTGCCATCTGACCGACCCTGATTCGCAAACATAATTATAATTTTAAATACCTTTAAGCAATAATATATCGCTTGCCAAATTTCCATGCTTTTTTTGTTCTTTAACATCGTTTTGGCCATAAAATTGTGACTATAGGCTGTTGCAGTGTATTGTGTTCCTCAGATTATTATTGATGTAGTTACTACTTATATTACTACCATTAGTGTGTGTTTGTTTTTTATTAACTGGTATAATTGTGTGTTGCAAGTAGTGTAGTTGAGTTTTGTTTTCTTTCATAATACTTTGCTTTTTCAAATATTGTACATTTTGTTTTAAATAATGCTATATATTTTAACGTATAAATCTGTGTTACTGTGGTTGTATGTACATGCAAGGAGCTGTGTTGGTTTATTGTATATTAATGTTGTTGTTGTTGTTTTGTTATTTTGTTGCAGTTTCATGATCGTTGTCAGATTTATTTTTCAGTTGTAATATTTTTTATAATTAAACTGTTTTTATTATTAGTCATTAAGAATTATGATTATTATTTTCTAAATATCAGTTTTTATTTTTCTTGTTGTTGCTGTTGTGTTGTTAGTTTAATAATTCAGTTGTTAATTTTATTAAAATGTTAATGATTTTTATTAAATATCAGGCTATTTATTATGAACATCGTCTTTCTTGTGTTTAGGAAAGTTGCCTGTGTTGATACATTATGTATTGTTTAGACAATACATTTTGATACTTCTAATAATTCTATTTTTTAAAGGTCTTCAGAGGTCATGACATGTGGCAGCAGTAGTGTACAATAACAAACAAATTTGCTTTTTTTTCTTCTGAAAACGTAAATTGACTTGGAAATAATTCAAGGAGTTTCGTAGTTAAAAGTCAGTCAGCAAAAACAAAATTCTTTTGATCTTTTTTTTTTAATAAATGTTGTTAAATTATCTTTTATATAAGCAATTTAATGCGTTATTTGCTTATATGAGGGTTTTGCAGGCTTCATGACAGGCTGGCAAGTATTTGGGTGAATATGAGGCATGCCATTCCAGAACCACAATCAATGTCCCAAAAATGAAAATTGACCTTACAAAATTTGTTTTTTCAAAATAGAACAGATACTTGCAGTTCAATAAATTCTTTAACTTTGCATTCCTTCAAAAATTTGATTTAGTATAAAACTTTTTCTTCTTGCTTCTTGTGTTTACCAATTTTCATTGGATTTTGTATATAATTTCTTCATATTATTTTATATTTTAAACATGTTTTAACTTGTTAACTAGAACTTAAGGAAGAACAATATCACATTGATTAAGTATCCATAATAAAGAAAGATTTCTATTTAAATCAGATTGGTTTTTTTTGGGGGTTTTTTTTTTTAACACATCGTTTATTGAACATAAATGTACATCAATACAATACAGTTTAGTGTTGGGGGGGGGGTGGTAAGTCAGGTAAACTAATAAAGCTTTAAGATCTTCCCATTCCTTAGACATAAATTCAGTAAATTTTAATATTTACTTTTCAATTGATTCATATTCTCCATATTATAAGTTTTAATTGGTCATTTACAGGAATCAGATCAAATCAAATCATCTTTATTGTAACTTTGAACATTGAGTTTACAAAATCGATTTACAGAATCGATTTGCTAGTACCAAAGTTATGATTAAAAGTATATTCTAATGCTAATTACTTAGTATAACATATACAGTAGCGTTATTATGCTGGTTTTGGGATGGCATATCTCAAGTCACATGTGGCCAATAAAAAGTCTATTCTCATATAAACATTGTTTCTACATTTTGTCCAGATTCCTGTGTGATTGATTGCGTGTACCAAGGGCCTGAGTTCGAGCCCCATATTCATATTGAGGATCACAAGTCTTGCTACAAGACGGTACAGGCTATCATGAATGAGGTTATTGTCCTTGAGCAGGAACATAAGAAGTACATGATGAGGGTGCAGCGTGAAACCGAGTACGGCAGCGAGTAAGTATCAAACTTTTGCTACTGTCAGTCAGTTGCTTAACTCTACAACAAGATATTGAATACGGTAACTAATTTGTTGTACTTACTACCAGAAGACCAATTGAAGAAAGTATGTACTTACTACCAGAAGATCAATTGAAGAAAGTATTTACACTTACTACCAGAACACCAATTGAAGAAAGTATTTACACTTTCATGGGCCATATTGCACAACTTTGGTGTGGTATTTTTATGACAATAATGTTATCTGTATTGTACTTACTACCAGAAGACCAATTGAAGAAAGTATTTAGACTTTCATGGGCCATATTGCACAACTTTGGTGTGGTATTTTTATGACAATAATGTTATCTGTATTGTGCTATATTGAATTTGCATATTAGCCCTCAAGCTGAAAATGGAAAACAAAAGTTGGAATGGAACCGGGGTTACCTATATTCATCATTTCGATCTGTGTTACAGTTTACTCGTAGGCAAGTGTGTTATAGTCCCAGGAAAGAAGTAAAAACTATTGCACCTCTTACTAGGTGGCAATGAAATGCAGTTATTACCTAATTTAATTCAGTAGTGATAGGACATACTTCTTGATTTTAATGGCTGTATTGGCTTTGTTTTTTTACTAGGCATTCTCCTATTGGTGATGACAACTACATGTTCGGAGGTCAGTATGGAGAGCTATTGACAGACAGGTGAATGGTCACGAAGACACGTAGTCGCTGAAACATTAAAGTCTATTCCAGTATGACAGCTTTAAAAATATGGTGTAAGAAAAGAAGTTTTTATGAGATCTAAATTTTGAATAATTAATCTGCACAGGGTGAATGTCAGATGCTAGCCTGATCTAATGAATTTAGAAAAGGAAGGGAGAAAAGCCTTTGAACATATTGCTATCAACTTTTTATGTAGTAAAAATTTAAGTTGTCTTAAGTCTCGATTATTTAGAGATATAAGCAACCAGATTTGCTGGAATAAACACTCCATTTTACCTATCCTTTGTCACCCATCCAAATTATTTTTAAAGACAATGAAATTGATTTAATTGATAAAATGTATCCTGCCCTCTGTACCCATTTCAGTCTGTTACCTTTTGTCTCCACCTGTCGTTGCTCTCTTTTCTTCATCATCTGCCCACTGTCTTACCTTCTCCTTATGTCTGTTGCCTGTAATGATCTTATCAGTTTGACATTTGTTTATAATTTAAGTTTAATCGATGAACCTTGCAAACAGTGGTGACCCCAGAAATTTTTCAACAGGGGTCTGAACCAAGGGGTTGTCTAGAGCCTCCGTCATGGGTCTAAACTAAGGGGTCGTCTAGAGCCTCCATCATGGGTCTAAACCAAGTGGTCGTCTAGAGCCTCAGCCATGGGTCTAAACCAAGGGGTCGTCTAGAGCCTCTGTCATGGGTCTAAACCAAGTGGTCGTCTAGAGCCTCCGTTATGGGTCTAAACCAAGGGGTCGTCTAGAGCCTCTGTCATGGGTCTAAACCAAGGGGTCGTCTAGAGCCTCCGTCAGGGTTATGGAATAATATCTCTGGTGAGGTTGATGAGTGTAGATTTTATTGTTAGGATGACCAAAAATTGTGCTCTTTGACCATGTTATTAGAGATTGGCAATCACAATAACTTTGTTTGGATTTTTCGCCAAATTAAGAATTTAATCTGACGAGGAGATCATGCCTGTCCGATGGAGGAAATTTCTCCCTGGCCCCCTCCAATGCTGCCCCACCAGTGCTTGAAAAGCGATTTAATTTAAAATCATTTGTATCAGCATCTTGAAGTGTGAACTGAGTCTCTGTATACCAAATATACAACTACCTGACTATCTCATTTATCCAAAACATATTACAGAATTCTACTTAATTTTGTTTATAACAATTTTTGACAATAATGTAAAAATAGGTTTTTTTTTAAATAGTTGCTAATTTATTAGGCCAAAATATAAAAATCATGTGTTTCTTATTGGGGTTATTTGAAAAGAATACATAAGCTTTTATTTTCTCTCTCTTTTCTGCTTGCATATGTAAGCGATATAGCAGGTAGCATTGGATGCCAATTGCTTATGATGATTTAATTTCAGTATCAATTTCTAGTTTTGCATCATGGCAATTTAAAGAAAATTGAATTGACCCAAAATAAAAAAGCTTGTAATAATAATAATTTGATTACTTAGCACATTTTGCAATAAACTCTCTCTGTATGCTGTACATAGGGGTATGGCATAAATAGGCATGAGAAACATGGTTTTTTTATTTTTTATTCGGCCTATTGTATGTATTATTATGTTTGATAAAATATAAGTATATTAATTTCATAGGATGCAACTGTAGACCCACCTTTTACATTTTCTACTCTCTGGTAAACTCTGGGAATAGAAGCATCCTTTAGATCTGTGTTATGATTCCAGAAATATAAATATAATTGACTGTAGTTAGGTTTAACAAAAGTTATTGTATTACAAATGTGATTTTGGTAACATTCTTTTGTGTACAGATATATTTCCAAAGTTGAACAGTATTATGTGCATGTATAATTATATTATAGTGTTACTGATCATATTTTAGGTATATAAATTTATATGTATATGATGGGGCAATGGAGCAAAAGATAGTAACATTTATTAGAATGGTGATTAGATGCTATGGGAAGGCACAAGAATTTCACATGCTCTTGGGACTGGATTGAATAAATGAAAAAGAACATTATCCTAAAATATCAATTTTTCAAATTGTGCTCTATTATGTTTAAATTTTTTAGTGAAATGTTTTAAAAGAAACTTTGTGCTGATAGGTACTTGGTAAATAAGACGTAGTAAATATGTCAAAGAGACAAAAATGATAAAATTTATTTCATGTATGTTTTCAACCCAACTGATTGAAGTGATTTGGTGCAGCAGCAATGCTGTGCTTACCTAACCTCAAAGTCGATGCGTTAATCTCACGCTTGAGTCCTTGAGAAAGGCACTCTTCATTGCTTATTTCCATTTAGGAGTATAAATGGGTATCTTGCCTGCTCCTGTGCTTATTACAGCAGCAATGCTTAAGTATTTTGATCCTTTGACCTTGGAAAAAAGCGCTTTATAAATAAACAAATACAATTTATAAAATGAAGACCCATCTGGTTCAGTTTGTGGTGTAGTAATATATAATGTTTGTCTGTTCATCTATTTTCTGTTATCACACCATAACAGTTAATTTTTTTTCATTAAAATATTAGAAGTTGATAGATGTTTTATTACAGATTCAAAGTGAACATAGTTTTTTTTTATTTTGAAATGTTGATACGTAGGCCAGATTTTAGGCAGTAAGAGAGAACACAGAAAATCACAAGCAGTTGGTTGACATTGTCAGCTATAAGGTATCCAGAGTTATTGTGTGTTCGTATTATGTTAACACATGGTATTTAAATTTTAACAGAATTTTGATATTAGAATTTAGAGATAAGTTCTGTAAACACAAATTTTCTCAAATGAATTCTTGTCTTGTTTTTATTAACCCTCATCTGTCGTGTCAGGATAAAGTTAAAATTTAACAATACAATAAAGAGTATAGGTTTTGTACATATATGCTGTACATAAAAGCATATTTTTATATAAATGCTTCTATGAATTTTGAGTTAATTATGATCGTGTTGTCAAAATCATGGGCGTGTTTTTTAATCAATTGAATCATTTGTATCCATGATTTAAAGAAATTTGCATTAATAATATTGACTTTCAAAAAGTGTTGTTTTGCCTAAGCAGGTTTTTCTAACTACCGATTCTGATATTGTTAATGTGTATAGGTTTCCGGTTCTGTTTGTAACAGGCACTTATTTTGATGTTAAGAACTGAGTGTATACCAATGCATTAAGATTAAGGGGAATTTGAAACCATATACCGTACTCTGTTCCAACTTTGATTTGCCCATAATACGGGCATAGTGATGTCATATCACTCCTGTTTTGGACATGAGGATATAATATATATTGGCAGGTTAACAAACACAGTTATGTCATGAATTGTTGAGTTGATCCAATTTCATCACTATCTGCGTTTACAATAATCATCAATTATGATATTTTATAAGTATAGAGACAAATATCATAAACATAAAATGTATTTACCTACCTAAAGATTCGGACCAAGTAAATTCTGATATTATAAGTGTAATTTTGCCCTACCGGACATGGAAATGTACTGAATACTCAGTACGTGTGAAAATAATTGCAAAAACAATCGCAAGTTGTTCTCGGGTGGGACTTGAACCCATGATCTCCAGATTATGATATTACCATTTTGAAATATAATGCGGCAAATTTAGTAAAACCCTGAAATTACCTCTTCATGAAATCAGAATTTGAATGTCCTATATATGTATATATATATATATACTGTCTCTTATACACAT
>NW_022692922.1:925672-937531 GCF_011630105.1 Anneissia japonica | reverse complement strand
TATATATTATATAATATAGATATATAAAAATATATTTACTGATCAATATAACATTATGTAGGTGATAATGTGATTGGTATTGCATTCTTCTGAGCTATAAGTAATTTTTAATGCAGAATCCTAAATGTGGAATTGGCTAATTGAAGATTTGGTGCAAGTGGTAATGCTCTATGGAGCTATTCAAATTGATGTATTATCATCCAATGAACTGGGTAATTCGAAAAGTTAATAGAAAATATAAATGCTGAAATACTAATATACACCGCAATTGTTTGTCTTATTTCGGAGTTCAGAGTCTTATATTCAGTATAATATTGAGGCATGCCATCTTAGAATCAGCGTACTGTCACTATGTTAAAGCCAGGCTCTTCTTAATAAAATACAACGTTGAGTTATTAATCTGATTGGACCAGAGCTGGCTTATAGGTTGGAACCTTTGGCTCATCGGCGCAATGTTGCTTGTCTAAGTTTACTTTATCGTTAGTTTAATCGCCATTGCTCTGATGAGCTCTTCCGATTTATGCCATCTGTTCGTATGTTTTCCAGAACAAACGGTTTGCTTCAATTTGAACTTCAACTTACTGAAATGCAGAACTTGCGCATTTTCAAATTCATTTGTCCGTCGTTCGGCTTCTCTCTGGAATACTTTGCCGACTGATTGTTTTGCAATTTCCTTTCATCTTGCAAACTTTACATTGTCCCAACCGTTTGAACTATACTAACCCCTTAACTTGAGTCTTGGCCATTCTTGGGGTGTCTGACAAACGTTTAAAAAAAATGACCCACGGACTTCTCTGGAAAGCAAACTGCAATTTAAACAATGTTGAAGGTAAAGTTATCCCTAGCCTCGCTAAATCTTGATTCCAGCTTATCAATATATATTATATAGGTCTATCTATGTTCATGTTTATCTGTTTGTGATTAAATCATTTTGGAAACTTGTATTACGCTGTTGTCCACCATTCAGTGGTCATGACGCTTTCGCAACGTAGGCTTGAAAGTAAATAGAGAAAAGAAACAGGAAACTAGGTGAGGTCGTCGATTGGTTGATTGACTGACTATTTTGAACTCGCGCAATACAAAACAACACGATGAAACAGAATTCCGAGGATAACAATTTAAAACTTATGTCCACTGTGATGCTCCCTCGAAACACTTGGCAAAACAATAAAATAATTTTCTTCAACATGATAAAATTTAAATAAAATGGTCTTATATAAATGATTACTTATTTTAAATGCTATATTTAACAGATTACTCCTAACAATACCTTTAAAAATTTAAAATACTGGAAGTTTTCTGAGGGACAGCCGAAAGTTTGTTCCATTCTAAACCCCTGTGATTCTAAAAGTACTCTTGTCGACGATGAAAGTTCTATGTCTCGCTCGTGCAATTTATTAGTTGGTGTACTATTCCCAATTTTAATTTAGTCGCACGTTTTTCAACTAGTATCCATTTCAATTGATTGAAACTTAATTTATATGAGTACAAGGGGTAGTTTCAAAACAATTCTAATCGATCTATACTGGCAAATTTTCAATCTGGATTTAGGTTTTTGTGTTAAGCTACTATTACCAAGATGTACAAGCATAGTCTAAATGAAATTGTACCAAAGCTGACACAAGCAATTTCATTGTCTTCATCCATATATTTAGCTTTTTTGGATGATATAAATTTTATTCTGGAATTTACTTTCTCAATAACTTTATTGGTTATAGTTTCACCTGAAATATGTTGGTCCTTTTCCATACCTAATATTTTACCGATGACTTCGCCTGAATTCTTGTATTATTACAAATAATATTCATACCAGAGTAATTAGATCCCAAATTGAGTCATTGACAGGGGTAGCGGGGCCAGGTCCCCTTTCGGGGAGAGCTACCCCCGGAGAGACAAAACCACAATTCGTTGGGGATAAAAAAAAATGGTGTCTATTTTCTATATATTAGTAGACTATTAGTAGACTATATAAGATGTGTATAAGAGCAACAAAGTAGAGTGACAATATCTCGTCTAGGCATGATGTTTTGCGGCTAAACATTGTTGTTAGTATCTTTGATTCAAACACATTCTCAAACTTCGATCAACCTGTGACTACAGTACAAAGAGCATTCAGTCGCCACGGATCATACTTAACAACGTTTACGTGGTTACTCGCTCAGAAACGACTTACCCGAAGAAATATGTAAATATAATTCTCTCTTTTCATTTAAGACCTCCTTCAAAGATTAATTTCTTCAGCTTACCTACATACTTGATTTTGATGATTTTCTGATAATTGTTTTTTTTTTTTTTTTTTTTTTTTTTTTTTGTAATTAGGTAGGTATTGCAAGGGTCTTTCCCTCGGGGCCAACATACACGAAGTATATTTAATTTCTGTTGGCCTCGTCACCTGGTTTCAATAGTTATCTGTCTTGTTACTATTGTATATATTTCTTTGTACCTGGTGGTTAATGTTGAAGTTACCCTTGCAAAAAACTAATAATTCCGTCAATGCAAGGTTACGCTATTAAAACATTAATAGTACGATGACGAAAGATGTCTATATTATACTGAAAAACAGCCACATACTCGGTTGTTTAAATATTTAAAGCCTCCCATTGATTGATTGGCATGTAAGGATACATTGAAACATAAAGCACGATTACAACATGTTGTGATTATAATAAAACCATTAAAAATAGCTTACTGGAAAACTTGATACGTGTGTGCAATACTAAGAGACTGCTCTGCTCCCTACACGCTGCTTCGACAACAGTTAAAAACTATTAATGTGTCGATTGTTGCCACCAATCATCAGTCTCCTTCAATTTCTGGATCGATATATTCTGTGTAAGTTGTGGATGTCGTATTAAATGCTGATTTATACTGTTTTTAGATATAAATCGACATAGGCCTACCACTAGCTTTACAGATGAACTCGTGTATGGACTCGATAAGAAGATCAAATACTGACATTTAGATCCAGTATTCCGTCTAGCTCAAGATGATTTATTTAAGAAGTTGGATAGTCTCTTTTTTAAGCTCGTATGCAGCTGTTTGCTGCAAAGCCTCAAGTAAGTTTTCTTTACTTTTACATTATTATTCATATTATGCCTACATCCCAAGTATTTCATTTTCGTTTCACAAAATAAAAACAATAATCGTTCTTGTGTGAACACATTCGTAAGCACTACTAGGCCTATATAATATCCAATCAATCAATCAATCAATCAATCAATCATTTTATCCATTACTACGACTTTTGATTGGAACGCAGACTTGATGTGAACGTAGCTTACGTTATTATCATTATTATTATTATTATTATTATTATTATTATTATTATTATTATTATTATTATTATTATTATTATCATTATTATTATTTAATTTATTGTTTTTATTTTTTATTTGCAAAATATTTATTCAGGATATCATGTTCAATATACAACATACAAAGACCTTGAAACGAAATACATTGTTAATACAAATACAATAAGGTCCTGACTTACAAACACTGGATTATTATATACAAGTTGTCAAAAGAAAAAGAAAGGTACTGATTTTAAGCAAAATAGTTTTTGCGTTCGGTTTATCCCTCTCATAACTTTTCATGACAACTCAAGTAGACCGGACGTTCATTGCCGAGTAGACGAAGCTCTATATAAATGCCCATTGGTAACTCACCATTTTTGTATCTGTTATGGTAAAGTTCTATTGTTAGATTATTCATTTCTCGCGGCATTCTGATTAAAAGGATAACGTTAGTGTTACCTACCTGCTTTCCAACCCCCCACCCCCACCCCGGTTCCGCTCCCCAATCATATTAATCACTTTAGCGAATACCAACAACGTTAATTTTCCCTTAATCTAGTATATTGTTAAGACACTGCCAGTTGGACACGTTTCTTAGCATTTATGATGCCGCTTGAAACATACATGCTAGAGTCGAGTGATAATTGCAACATGTGGTTCTACTTTTCCCCCTAAAATTTTACCTTCCAAGCCCCACCCCTCCCCCCACCATTTCAAAGCAGCTCAAATCCCATCTGCTTTCATTATTTGCATTACATTTGTACCAATCTTGTTCAGTCCAAGTATCTCATAAGGCTTCAAGATGTACTCTGCATTCAGTTATATATGTTTGATATAGTGGTATGACTTCCATCTTAAATAGACAATTCATTCTATAAAATGTGTATATTGAAGATGCACCTTTCTACTGATAATCGAAGTTCATTGAAAAAAAATAACATTATAAAACAAAACAAACAAACAAACAAAACAAATCTATCTCCTCGGTGTTTAGACGTCAGAATATTAGGTCCTTGCATATTTGTTGATGTTTATCTCTCTTCTGTTCCTGACAATAATATATTTTTTGTGTACGTTTCTAAACTTTCTCTCCTGAATAAATGAGCTGTACATAATAGAAAGTGGTTTGGCGCAGCGGGAACGGGTTGGTTTCCCAACCTGAGGTCGGGGTTGCAATCTCTCGCTGTGTCCTCGAGCAAGGTACTTTAACGGAATTGCTTCTCTCCACCTACCTGAGGAGGTTCGAGTGCTAGATGCGCTGATATATTTTATGCAGCAAAGTATGGAATTTCCCCTATAGGCATAGTTCAAATGACTGGGGTAATAATGTGGAAAATTGCTCTGAGACTTAGTTGTAAGAGCGCCATATAAAAACAGTATTATTATTATCATCATCATCATCATTATTATTATTATTATTATTATTATTATTATTATTATTATTATTATTATTATTATTATTATTATTATTATTATTAATTATTATTATTATTATTTCCATTATTATTATTGTTGTTGTTGTTGTTATTATTATTATTATTATTATTATTATTATTATTATTATTAATTACAATGTCAAATTTGAATACGTCAACAAAAGATGTTCAATTAATGGTAATATGATTTCGATATATGATAATGTATTTTAGATGTACAGAGAACGTTTCTACATGTACAAATCCTTAAATGAATTCGTCATCATTTATATTAGGAACATTTTTTCAAACTCAACTAATATAAGACTACCCTATTGATTTTATTTATTACATAATCACCAACGCAACGTACACTCAATTACTTATTATGCCCTACAAAGATTATAACATACACAAAGGTCAATCTAAAGTGAACTAAATTACTATAAGAATGTTTCTATAAGGGCCAAGGGGAACACCGTTAGATTACATTGAGGTATAGTCCTAGTTGTAGTTATCCCTTAATTGACCTGGTAGAGCGTAGGGGCGTAGGCCTATATAATGAGCAACCATGGACCAGATCGCTCCATGCTTGTCTGTCCCTGGCTATCTCTTGGAGTTGACAGTGTGACAGACCTGGCCACTTCCTGACACACTATATATGTTCCCTTTATTAAATTTTAGTACAGAAAACTGTAGCATAAACAATTACAATTTGTTGAATAATGGGTTGATGTTTACTTCTATTTTCGAGAAGCGTGTAGGCCTATAGGCCTAAATAGCTGATGAGTTTATTTCACATTTATGTGTACCGTAAGCAAGTAGGCCTACAGTACATTAACTTAAAAATTAAACATTGACCTGGAAAACATTCTAAAGAAATTTGCAGAACACTATAATTAAATAGTCTTATTACGATGAGAATATTGATTGATCGCGCTTTTTAACGTCTGGCTCTGAAAAATTACTAAACGGGCAACATGCATCTGTTTGTGTATATTAAGCAATTAGTAGAGCTCCGCATAGTACACTATAGGAAAATTATTATACGACGGTTAGATTTAATGCTTGAAAAAATTTTTGAATGCATTAAATCTTACCTAAGTACAATAATTTTCCATTTAGTGTACGATGCATGCTCTACTAATTGCTTTATAAGTCAATCGCCGTCTTTTAATTTTAGTTTTCTATAACCAACTGTTGTAGCAGTCATCGGTTGCTATAGTGATATGATCAGTATACGTGTGCGTATTTAAGAGTATTAGGTCCATATTACGATTAAATTGTTTTATAGTGTTTTTTAATTTAAGCAATAACTGGAAGGTTCTCGATATTTGCAATTCAAAGAGCATGTTACTTAAGGCTTATATTCATAAATTTCATATTGTTACATCGTTTTAATAGGCAGCATTTTATCTTTAATTAAATTAGAAGTATACTGTATAGTCAATGTAAAAACAGTCAATTATTCATAAAGATTCCCTCTCTCATATTGGTCACCATATTAAATAAATTTAATAGCAGAATATTCATTAAAAAATGAATGAATTGAAAATTTGTGGGTAATGTTAATGAGCTAAAATATAGGAGTTGGTAATAAAAAATAAGAAAGCACTTCCTAAAATGATTTGTTCGAATACAATCTGTGGCCGTTTGTGGTCACTGTTCCGGTCCGCCAGTCATAGGCCTGACGGCCGTGATTGACGCTTCAAATAAAAAGGCCCGGCAAGTACTCTTGCACTGGGGCCCACCATCACTTAGTTACTCCGCTGGCCTTGAAGGATGGTATGGGGGAGAATATGTGTTGCTCTTGCATTATGACCAAACCAAGAGTGTTTATGTTTTCTGTGTCAAGAAGATGTTCTCCAATAGCTGTAGTTACTTCTGCTCGAATAATAGAAGATTGGTTTTATGTGTTGTATACGATTCTCCAAATTATTTCATTTCAAAAGTTTCTATTTCTTTTTATGTTGAGGTCAGATTTTTAAATTTAACGGAAATATAAAAGAAATGTTATGTCATATGTTATCATATTCATGAATATAGACTAAGTTAATCATCTTTCAAGCATATTTATTATTTTAATATTATTACATTTCTAATGTAGTTTGTTTATTAAATTTAATTATTTATTCGTTTAATCACATTTTGCGTGTTTATTTATTTAGAATTGGAGGTATTTATTCGTTTACTGTAATTCTCGAAAGTCTTAGCTTGTTAACCATTCATGGCCCAGCATATTTATACGTGTATAACATTTTTCTTCTTTATATCATTTGAGAATTCCGATTTATTTGAGTTTTAATTTGGGAGATTTGCATTTATATAGGCCTTTATAATATTTGGGTAATTTATCGGACCGCTATCGTAAGCCTTCACCAGAAGAGAGTTGTTTAGATTGTGCTGCCTTCCTTCACCAGTTGGTTGTTGGGTGCCTCGCGCCAGTATTATTCACTAATAAGCATAATAATACTTATAATAATATTAATATTTGCTATGGTACCAATCCTTTAAAAATGAGTGTACACAGAGTAAACGACCATGTGTTCACTCTGTGTTGACGATTAATCAATCAATGAAATTAAAATTGCACCAAATATTCAGAAAAGCTCAGTGATGCATTGATGAAGTACAAAAGTAAGAAAAGACACAAGATGATCTATGTACAGGGGTAGGGGAGATCAACACACGATAAGACCAAGGGTCATACCCGATACAGTTTCAGTTTCAGTTTATTTTTCCAAAAATTTAACATTTTCATGTATTGATCAAAGGAAGGATGACCAACAAAAGAGCAGAGCTCGTATACCATTGGCCACCTAAGCAAAATTATTGACAATTACACGGACAAACATAACGTGATACAAGACAACATTGACAAAAAACATTTTGACAGGATATGAACTAAATAAAAGTATGCATGAATGTAAATATATAAAGGATCCTTATTGATATGTTAACAACAAATCATTTTTATACATCATTTTGAACATTTTGACAGATATTGAATTACGAATAGAAGCATCAATATTATTCCATAGAATCGGACTATGCCTTCGGATAGTATTTCTGGCCATATCGGTAACAAAAGTATGTGGACGGTACATATCAGAGGACCTGGTACCATAATCATGAACTGAATTTACTTTAACAAAATAATTTGGAAGATTAACTGCTAATAAATTATTTTTAAATTTATTCATAAAAATACCTTTAGGTAACTTATGAATGTCATACACAGTTAAATTTTTAAGACTGAAAAATAATGGTGGTGAATGTTCATGGAATTGTGAATTTGTACATAGACGCATTATGCGCTTTTGCTTGCGATAAACAGTTTCAAGACAGCAATTATTACGATCAGCCCAAATCAAAGTACAATATTGGATATGCATGAGGAAGAACTAAGGTCTAATATAAAGATGATAAAACATTAACATGTAAGATTGGCTTTAGTCTGAAGAGAATACCAGAATATTTTGAAACTAAATTTGCAATATAAGTTGTATGTTGACTCCAAGTTAGACATTCATCCATTATTAAACCAAGAAATTTGCACCTAGTGACAAGCAAAATATTATTACCATCAATAGTAATATTAAGGTCCTTGAAAGTACGGTTACTATATCTATTTTTAAAAATCATATAGTTGATTTTATTAACATTAAGTGATAGCTTATTTGCCTTAAACCAGCATGAAATAATAGAAAGATCGTAATTGACATTCTCAACTAGAGAGTTTAAATTATCATCAGAAATTAATAAGTTTGTGTCGTCGGCGAATAGAATAATATTTGAGTGCTTATTGCCAAGTCATTTATGTAAATAATAAAGAGTAAAGGGCCTAAAATTGAGCATTGGGGGATACCACAACAAGTATTTAAATATGTTGACTTATGGTGGTTAAAAGAAACATATTGCATTCTATCACTAAGATAACTGTTGAACCACTCAAAGGCGATACCACGAATACCATAATGATGCAGTTACAGAGTAGAATCTTGTGATTTATGGTATCAAATGCCTTTGAAAGGTCCAAGAAAATTCCAAGAACATGTTTCCTCTTGTCAAGGTCGGAAATAATGTTATCATATGCCTGTAAAATAGCCATTTCAGTAGACATATTTGGGCGAAAGCCAAATTGGTTATTATGCAATAAATTATGTCGAGAAAGATAGTTATAGAGTCTTTTATGGATAATGCGTTCTAAAATTTTGGAGAAAACGGGAAGGACCGAGATGGGTCTATAATTACCAAAGGTATCAGTCTCCCCACTTTTGAAAACAGGAGTTATCTTGGCAATTTTCAGTTTCTCTGGAACAGTTCCAGTAGTTAAGGATAAATTAAAAATGTGAACAAGTGGAGGTGCTATTAGTTCACCAACTGATTTAACAAGATCAGGCTTAATATCATCAAAGCCGCTACTAACACCAGATTTCAAATTTCTAACTATTGAGAGTATTTCATCTGTAACATTTGGAAAAAAAAGAAAGATCTAAGCGGAGATTTAACTTTATTAATGAAACTTTTGAAAGTAATATCAGGCTGAGGAATTTTACGCGAGTATTCAGGACCAATGTTAGCAAAATATTTATTAAAATTATCAGCAATAATTTGAGGATCAGAAATATGCATATCATTTATTTTATAAAAAGATGAGATTGGTTTAGCCTTATTTAGTCGACCCATAATGCTATTTAGAATATTCCAAGTTTGTTTTGAATTAAATTTTGTTTCCTCTAGCTTTCTGGCACAGTATTGCCGTTTAGAATTTCTGATTAAATAAGTAAGCTGATTTCGGTAATTAACATAGGAAGTTTTGTTACATTAGGGTTACAGTAGGGTTGTTTACATACTTTTTATGCAGCTTTCCTTTCCGATTTATAGACTTTAAAATCGCTGCGGTATTCCAAGGCTTTTGAGGAATACGACGACGAGAATTCTTGGATTGCTTAAAAGAAAAAGGAAAGTGTATATTGTAAACCTCTGTGAATTTACGAATGAATATACGCAAGATCAGGAGATTCCAATCCAGTAATACAGGTCCAATCAATAGTGCTCAGATCATTATAAAAAATATGAACTCTAGTTTGGTTGAATAAGCGGGTAGGGATCTTATTCGAGGTACTGATATTACTAATGGGATTGGATATGGTGATTTGGTAAATTGGATAATGATCAGAGATATCGGCGACAACAATACCTGATTTGATATTATGGGAAAAAACATTGGTAAAAATATTATCAATCAAAGAGGCTGTAGTAGGTGTTATTCTGGTGGGTCTGTCGATAAGAGAAAACATGTTATGATTATAAAAAAAAAATAGAAAGAAACTCACTTATAGTGTAATTTTAGAATGTAACAGGTCAAAATTAAAGTCACCAGATATATAACACTGTTTTTCTTCAGAACTAATTTTTATAAGACAATTCGTAAGATCATCAAGAAATCTGTCAGTATTAGTACGATGTGCACGATAGATATTACCAACAATAATGTTTTTCTTGCCAGGAACCAATATTTCGATAAAAATAGATTCAGGATGGTCTATATGCTCTGATGGTTGGTCGATCAATATTAAATCATTCCTGATTCGAAACGATATTAATTTCTGAACATATATAACAACACCTCCACTTCTTCTTTCACAATGAGGTGCAGTAATTTAATGATAGTTATTTATATAAATTCCATAGGAACCATCCTCTTTAAACCATGTTTCTGGGAGTGCTATAATCGAAAAGGTGTGATTTAAGCTTGTAAGGAACGCAGTAATCTGATCGACATTTTTATTGAAACTACGCGAGTTTATATGCAAAATTGAAAAATCATGCTCATCACACGAAACCGAGATAGTATTATCAAAATTGTAAAAACACGAATGGGGTATATCATAATCAATTAAAGTATTAGCGTTATTTATGACATCATTGAGAGCAAATGGATTAAGTTTCATATTTAACATTCTATTATACTCAATATTATTATTAAAACTGAATGCGGCAAATTTAAATTCGTCATCATCAGCGAAATGGTTAAAAGGAAAGATAGTTCCAGTACAGTTAAAACAAATCCAGTCTACATTGGCATTATCATCAGTATAGACACAGCGTCTATGATAGTACGAGTTACAAATATTACATAAAATCATTGACTGATGGCT
Source organism: Anneissia japonica (assembly GCF_011630105.1). Taxonomy (NCBI): domain Eukaryota; kingdom Metazoa; phylum Echinodermata; class Crinoidea; order Comatulida; family Comatulidae; genus Anneissia; species Anneissia japonica. The sequence goes on along the minus strand of NW_022692922.1, from coordinate 926,656 downwards.
TCTAATGTCTTTTGAACAAAAATTACAGTAATTAATCATCTACATAAATATTCATAGAGTATGATGTAGGCTACTGTAATAAGAAACCCATCCGGATCGGAGAATAGACATACAAATATAAAATATAGAAAGCTCCATGCCAACATACAACATATAAACAAATAAACATATATTCACTTAACTATGGGCAGTATATGCCTAAGCGAAAATGATAGTGGTGACATGAATAACAGGAAACTGGAAAGTTATCATAATGTTATAATACGTATCGTATTTACTCCCGAAAATCAACAGTTCTTTTTGATAATTATTTTGATCGATTAATTCGGCTGTCCAACTTCGCCGCAAATAAAATTTTCATTTACAATTTCAGTAGGTCTAATGGGTTCGAGTCAAGTTTGTCCAGATGTGCATGGCAAAATTATGGACCCTGGAAACTCGGCGAGAGCTACTGAAAACCGCATCGTGATAGATTTGAGCAGCCCCCTACCATGCAGAGGGTTCATTAAAGGGTGGAAGTGGTTCAACGTGCAATCTGGGGTTTTCACAGCAACAGTTTGGCGGCGCCAACTGATGTTAGTGGGGGAGGTCATCCAGTATGAGCTGGTCGGACGCACCCACATCAACTCAACCATAGCCGTCGGTATGACGGACTCCTTACATCTCCCTAAATCGGAATGGATACCATTTGAAGTAGGTGATATGATTGGACTCAGCTTCGACAAACCACCCGTATCTGTAACTCCCGACGCCACGATAAATGCCGCATATCTTATGAATCCTAATCTTATGTCCAGTAATGATGTGAAGGTTGGTTCATTGCTACCCTTGGCCAGTACTGAAAATGAATTCTACTCATTACAAGCAATTATCGAGGGTAATTTTTCTATTAATATAACACTAACTATTGCAAAATATAAAGCCTATACTACTGTAAACAATTCCAATTAATTGAAAATAGGCTTGTATGTTGTGTACTGTCCT
>NW_022692922.1:920322-924930 GCF_011630105.1 Anneissia japonica | reverse complement strand
TATATATATATATATAATATATCACTAATATAAAATAAATGGAATTTTATACTAAATTTTTGCTACAGTTGGTACTCCAGGTATCTTTACGACGCCAGTAATTGCGACGCAAGGGCCTGTATCTGGTTGGGTTACGGTGCTGAAATGTACAGTTGGAACCGGTATTGATGTTCGTCAGGCATGGTTAAACGGTACTGGTATTTCCGATGATAACGCATTCATGTCAATGGACACTAAACAAAACTACAGAAACCATGCTGTCCTGAAATCGTGGTCATCTTTGTTTATTCCTTCGGTCTGTGCATATTATTAAATATTGAATTCATGAATTACATTATTAAGTACCGGTATGGTGTATCATATACCAAATTGAGCATAGGGCCACAAGTTTACATAAATCAGCAAATTTTGTTTGGTCATTTAAAGTAGAGGAAACACAAACGTAGAGTATAAAAAACAATGCAAAAGATGTGATCATCCACGCAAACAACCACATGCAAACACTGCAGCTGACACACTGTTGAATCTTCTAAATCATGAAAAAATCCTTTTACTCTTATAGACGTTCATTATTTATATAAGCCTATCATTGTATTCTTGCCTTCTACCTGGGCTGAAATAGTTTTTAAAGAATCAAGAATCACTCACTGTTTTCTGGGAATGAACTTTCAAACATGGTATTATAAATATCTTCATATCTATCTCTAGGCCAAGTTAAGCTTTTACGATGAATCTCAGAATTTGGTAGCCTTCATCTGGTGTTCTGCAAATGGCTATACGATGACAACATGGTTTTGGCAAAATCTGTTTATTGGTTCTTCTTGGATTGATATTTCGCCTGCTTACAGCTTCTCCAACTTTGGTTTTAACGGATACAAGTAGGTACATCGAAACATTAATACCATACTCTTATACTGTCTGTGTTTATAAACCTTGAATATATTCTTTATAAAAAAAAGAGTTAAACTGCTCAATTTGTGTAATATAAGCTATTAATTGAAAGACAAATGACAAATTTGACAAAAAATGTCATTATCAGAACAAAACTAGAAGGCATTCTGAGAGGGCATACCTTCACCCACATCATAATTCTCTTCCGTACTATAAATTTCCCACGCATAAACTGTCCTCATGAAAACAAGTTCTTGTAATCTCGAAAGCTCCGATGAGGGCAGTATAATAGAGGCAGTAGAGTGTCTTGGCCCTATCAAAAAAGATCTATTAATCAATCAAACAATCAAACAATCAATCAATCAATCAATCAAACAATCAATCAGCCGAGTATTCCTAGAGCTCCTTTGAAATCACTCAGTAACTAGGCCCCTATGAGTCAGCCGAGTAATCCTAGAGCTTCTTCAAAGTTATATAACTATGGCGCCGCTCGTTGGTCTAGAAACATGCAAGGTGTAAAACTATGTAACTATGGCTTGTTGGTCTAGAGAATGAATGTAGGTTAGGGTGTGAGAGGTCCCTGGTGTAATTCCTGGACGAGGCCGTTATTTTTTTCTCTAAAAATGAAGAAAGATCTACTAATTAATCAGCGAAAAAAGATCTTCAATCAGCCAAGTATTCCAAGAGCTGCTTCAAAATTACATAGTAGTAGGCCTAGGCAGTTTTCGCCGCACGACGGTAACCTTAACGTTAACGGATGACGTCATAATTTATTCATCTTGCGTTGCGGAGTACGTTAATTTCAGGAGTTTACGTGCTCGACGTACGTTAGTTACGGGTTTGCGCATGCGTATTTCGATTTGTTTACAAAAGGGCGGAGCTATCGTGCTGCAAGATGGGTACTAACGTTAAAGTTAACGTCGTGCAGCGAAAACTATCTAGTATTAGTAATTATGACGTTGTAGCTTAGGGTGTGAGACACAGTAACTATGGCTGTTGGTCTGGAGAAATGAATGTAGGTTAGGGTGTGAGAGGTCCTTGGTTCAAGCACAGTCGATCAGCTAGACATTCCACAAGTCTCTAATTTATTGATTTTTCCAAAAGAGTATTTGATTTTTCGTAATATTAGCACATTTCGGAAAGCGCCACCAACGTCTGTTTATTTCGAGAAACTTTTTGATGCGAATTAGAATCCCAGAAAAAGTATACTATGGAACGCCATGCAAATAAGCAATATGGAACGCCAATAGTGCCAAAATTTATTCATTTTTAAGCATTTTCACTGATTAAGACAAAGTTTAGAGACTGGAACCCAGTCTATCGATCAGCAAAAAAGCAAAGCCAATCATCCATGAAAAAAGCACAGTCAATCAGCAAAAAAAGCACCCATTCCCATTCTGCTGGGTATTCCTAGAGCTGCAGTACTGTTACCTAAGTTGCTTGGTTTAATATACGGACAATGAAAAATAAAAAAAGGGAATTAAAAAGAAAACCAGTTTGGCATCAAAAACCTATTATAAAGGTCATGGTTGAACGTGTTTCTGCAGACGTCAACGCGTTAGAGATACCCAATGTCAACGCATTACCTTCTGAAGCAAAACCTGTAAAAAAAATAGTCATTTTTTATCATAATTCGGACATCTATCAATTTAAAAGTTGTTTTTTCCTGATTTTTAGGCAGTTTTCTATCTCGTTTGGTAATATTTTAATTATTTTTGCAACCGTGTGGTTCCGTGTGGTGTCGTGTGGTCCGTGTGGTGTTTTGTAGGACCCGAACACTCTTCTTAGGGGTGGCGCCAGAAGGGCTGGGGGGTTTACACCCCCGTCGGGGAAGCATATCCCCCACTCCGTCGGGGAGCAGGAGTAAGTTTTGTCGGGGAATAAACAAATAAAAAAACTTATTTACTTTCATTAAACTATTTTTGTTAAATTTTCATCACAATAATAATAATAATAATAATAATTATTATTATTATAATTGATAATAATAAATAATAATAATGATAATAATAATAATAATAAATAATAATAATAATAATAATAATAATAATAATAATAATAATAATAATAATAATAATAATAATAATAATTCAATGAGACTAATAATAATAATAATTCAATGAAACTAATTAAAAATAATTTGCGTTGTGTTATGACAAATGCTCGTTTGGATAGTCTCATGATGCTTGGAATACATCGTGATAGGGGAAGCAACCTCGACCTTGACAGCATTGACAAATGCAAAATTTCCAAAATGTAGAATTTCACTTTCAAGATGGTTACATTGCATAGTCTTTGTTTCTTGTTTTATTCAAAATGTTTTGGTTTTGGAAGCTGATTTCGACATTAGAAAATATAGCCTACATGAAGTCATATTTTAGTAGTTCGATGCCTATCAAATAAGTAATAAAAATTCGCCATAATTTGTCAAATATCCGCGGCTTCCAGGGGGCTTCGCTCCATGCGGCTCCCCTGGCCCCAGCCAAGTGAGACTCGATTCGCTCCACTAGCCCCTCCGTCGGGACCTTTAGCCCCTCTGTCGGGCAGGTCCTGGCGCCATCATTGATTCTTCTAACAACTACACCATCCAGCGATACCTCCTTGGTGGAGGTAAACAATGCATGGCACTTTACCTACTGTTGTCTGTCTCCGCCCAAAAGAGTGCGTACCTGGTAGGTTAAGCAACCATGCTTTGGTTACTGATGCAAGGATGGCATGTTTCATAATCAGGAGGTTTTCCAAATCGGTTCCACTCTTAATATATAGTTTAATAATTTTTGTGCAGTGATTGCAGTTTGAGGTCTTAGGTCTGGGGTTCGGTACACTCACCACACTGTACATAGGCATACACCGTTCAGCAAAATACTTTAGCTACACGTTTTGTCTCTACACCATATCTAGCTGTTAGAATGCAGTGGCAATAAATATATATTAATTTGTGGTATGTCAACGTGTACTTAAATTGACTGATTTGTCATTTTATGGGGGTCCTAACTAGGCCGGGTAACAACACTGGAAGCACAATGGCAAAATTCGCAGGTACTCAAATAGACCTATCGTTAATATTGTGCTTAACAGAAGGAATATAGTCGGGTTTAAAATTAAAACTTTGCTTTCTTCTTTGTCTAGCGAGCGTTTATTTTACGTTGGCCGATCGGATGAATGTGACACAGGTGCAGGGTGGATCATGGTTGTCAATGGACAGACCAATACCTCCTGTCAGTGGGAATCTGCTGAAAGTTATCCATTGTTCTTGTACAGCAGTGACAAAACATCGGTCGAATGGGCAACTGGTAGTAAGTTTTTAATTAATTTTAAGGCCTAATATCTAAGATACATTCATGCGATATGATGTAGGCCTATACTAATTCGAGTATGGAAAAAGTTTTATTTTCACTATCGGAATGATATCACCAGATGTCTGCACAATTCTGGAATAAACATATTGTAGCACATCATACTTTCTCTTACCACTAAGGGAATTTTTCCAGTAGCGCCCCACCCCCCTCCCCCATTAGGTACGTAAGTGTGGAACGCACCACTTCAGCAAGTGCCGTTGATGCAAAGGCATGTTCACTAAATAATAAAATATATACCGTAATGTAAAGTGACCATTCAGCATGTATAATGTATGTATAGGCCTATATTATATTTTAATATATATGTGTGTGTATGTATATTTAATATATGTGTATGCATGTACTCTTATACACATCT